>NW_028227264.1:127184724-127454724 GCF_978045245.1 Mus caroli | reverse complement strand
AGAGCTGCCACGTAATGGGTGCAGAGAACACGACCCAGAAGGCTGCTCAACTGGGTCTAGAGCAGCCAAGATGGAACATAGAAATTAGGAAGTAGTAACTTGAAATTATCAGCGGGAGGTAGATTCTAGCAGCATGGAGGTTAGGTAGATGCCCAGTTATTGTGCTGCATACGGCATATTAAAATATAAAGTCTCTGTGTGTCTTTCATTCGGGAACATAAACAATTGAGGTGGGAAGCAACCCCACACCAGGACTTATTAAATAAAAATTTTACTACAACCCACCCTTTTTCTTCCATTAATTAATTAATAATTAACTTTACATCTCAATTGCTGCCCCACTTCTAGTCCACCTCTTACACAGTCTCTCTCCCCATCCTCCCATCCCCTTCTCCTCTGAGAGGGTGGAGGCCCACCTTGGGCATCTCCCCACCTTGGCACATAAAGTCCCTTCAGGACTTGAGAGCAACAAGACTACTTTGATTCATGCAAACTGAGTTAGAAAGTGGTGACCATCATATATGCAGAGGGCCTATGTCTAGCCTGCAGATGCTCTTTGGATGGTGTTTCAGTCTCTGAGAGCCCCCACAAGGGTCCAGGTTAATTGACTCTGCTGGTTTTCCTGTGGAGTTCTTAACCCCTCTGGGGCCATTGATCCTTCTCCCAGCTCTTTCATAAGCCTCCCCAAGCTTGGGCTGGAGAGATGGCTCAGAGGTTAAGAGCACTGTCTGCTCTTCCAAAGGTCCTGAGTTCAATTTCCAGCAACCGCATGGTAGCTCACAACCATCTGTAGTGAGATTTGATGCCCTCTTCTGGTATGTCTGGAGGCAGTGTACACATATACATAAAATAAATAAATCTTAGAGAAAAAAAAAGTCCCCAAGCTTTGCATCTGTTTCAGTCAGCTTCAGCCTACTTTTTACATGGCCCAGGATCACCTGCCCAGGGGTGACCTGGGAATGTTGTTCCCACATAGAGGATTGGACCTTCCTCTGTCTATTAGCAACCAAGAAAATGGCCCCATGGATGACATGCCTACGGGTAATCCAATGCAAGCATTTTCTCAGGTGAGGTTCTTCCCATTTGATCCTCACTTGTGTCGGTTGACAAGAACAAACAAGAGTCACAACTAACAAGAAAGGCCTGTTTAGGGTAAAGTCATTTCCTCTCCACATCAACTCTGGGGGTCACAGTGTATCTGGGATCCCAGTTTGTGTTTCATGTTTGGGGCCGGCCCTTCCCTCTTCCTGGGCAGCTACTATATATTAGGAGGGTACCAGCTCTCCCTGTCCTCTCCTGTAATGTGTCCTCAGCCCAAGTGCAGGTTGGCAATAGCTTCAAACTATGCTCACAATGTCCTGGTTTGTGGTTCCAAAGTGCAAGATGCAGAGACACAAGATGAACCTGGGACTGGACCATGGGGCCTGTATAATGAACCAAACATGTATTCCCCGCTGAGTCCAGGGTCAAAGAGCTTAAGAGAACAGATCTGTGTTATTGAACGGTCAGAGGTGTTTTCTTTGGCAGCAAGATAGGGAGAGCCAAAGGGCATTGAGAAGTCAGAAACCCATACTGGTCAAAGAGGAACATGATAGAAGCCTGCCATTCTCAGTGCCTACACCTTCCTGTGTAAGCAGAGGCCAGGCTCATTTGACACAGAGTATCTCTCTCTCTCTCTCTCTCTCTCTCTCTCTCTCTCTCTCTCTCTCTCTCTCTGCTTGTCTTCTACAAACCATGTGGCTCTACCTAGTATCACTGGTGGGCCTGTGGACACTCCTGCGCTTCTTCAGGGAGAGGCAGGTGGTGAGCCATCTCCAAGACAAGTATGTCTTCATCACGGGCTGTGACTCTGGCTTTGGGAACCTGCTGGCCAGACAGCTGGACAGGAGAGGCATGAGGGTGATGGCTGCATGTCTGACGGAGAAGGGAGCCGAGGAGCTGAGGAACAAGACATCTGACAGGCTGGAGACAGTGATCCTGGATGTCACCAAGACAGAGAGTATTGTGGCAGCCACTCAGTGGGTGAAGGAGCGTGTTGGGAACAGAGGTACCACTGAGATTCCTGTCTGTGCTGCTGGTTTGTCTCCCTGTTTGAAGGGGGCCCCCCTTTATACTCCCTGGCCAGATCCCTAATGGGGTTTGGGGGCCCTGAAGTAACCCAGCACATCACCTGAGTACTCTCTCTTCCCTCTCCAGCCCCTACCTTCTGTCTCCCAAGTGCTCTGGTCTTGGTAAGAAGGTGCCCTGGTGAGAACTTACCCCCTTCACCTTCCTGTCTCTGCTCTGTCATCTTTTCTATGCAGAAAATCTAGATTGCTGGATGCCACGTGCCACGTTAGAGCAGGGTACCTTTTAGAGCAGAGGATGGGACTTGGCCCTGGGCTGTGTGTGCAGGACATCTGGAGCCATGCTGGGGTGGATCACTTGAGTCAACAGCATACCTGCTCTTACCTTTCAGC
Organism: Mus caroli; assembly: GCF_978045245.1. Lineage (NCBI taxonomy): Eukaryota > Metazoa > Chordata > Mammalia > Rodentia > Muridae > Mus > Mus caroli. The sequence goes on along the minus strand of NW_028227264.1, from coordinate 127,452,265 downwards.
TGTGTCCTCTGTGAAGGGAGACATGATTGTTCTGTGTACAGAGCAGGCCAGAGCAGCTTAAGGACTGACTAGGGGGACTAAATACTAGGAAGGGGGTTGCTATTCCTTCATTAGTTATTATGGGGCAAAAGAAGAACCTTGGTTTAAAAGAAATCTAAAGAATAAATTGAAAATATGATTATTGCTCAAAATACTGGGGAATGTAAATTTAAAACAAAATTAACCTATATTCTCACTATCCTGACATAAAACCTGTAAACACTTTGATTCTATACAGGGTTAAAATACATGAATTCTTTTCACTTAAAAGAATCAATTTTACTATCTCAAGAACATTTCTTCAAATAATAATACACAGCAAACCTACTCAGCAAAAATGATACTTATCAAACTTTCAAGAATTTAAATGTATCTTGGGGCTGCGTCCTGGCATCCTCTGCCCATTCTTCCTTCTTTTCTTTCGCTATTATGACACTTTGTAAAAGTGTCTCACCCGTCACACCCCCCCCCCCCCCCGTTGTGCTGTCCTTGTGTTTTGCAAGCATCTCAGGAAAGTTTCTCAATATATTTTTAAAACTTTTAATTTAATTTTTGTTACTTTCATACACAAGTACAATGTATCTGTGTTACAACCACACAACCCCACCTGCCCCCAACCCCACCGCCTTCTCCCAGCCCCGCCTTCTCCCAGCCCCGCCTTCTCCCAGCCCCGCCTTCTCCCAGCCCCGCCTTCTCCCAGCCCCGCCTTCTCCCAGCCCCGCCTTCTCCCAGCCCCGCCTTCTCCCAGCCCCGCCTTCTCTCCACCCCCTTTCCCCAGCCCCACCTTCTCCTGTCACCTTCCTTCATCACACTTCTTTCACACCCTGCTTCCAACTTCTTGTCTTCTTTTTAGAACATAGTACGTCAAGCCTGATAAACCTTTCAGTGTTGATTCTGAGCCTGCCAAGGCCAACTTTCTTCAAAGTACAAAAGCAGCACGGCTTTCCAAAACCATATCCAACCAGGACCTTTAGTTCATGTGTCTCAAATGCCATTAGAATATTAGCTTTGCCTTTCGCCTTTTATCCTCCTCCCCTTGTTTTCCTTTGTCTTTTCCTCTGCTCCCTCATCTGCAAGGGTATTGTTAATCTGTAAGATGTCTTGGACCTACATTCTTGTTATTAGCAGACATGAGGTGGGTGAGCTGACCTGCCAAGGATCAAAAGAAGTGAAAGCTTCTTTTGATGTGCTGTGAGCCATTTCTTCCGGGATGGGACACACCAACCCTGCTGACAATATGCTGTTTTTTATCCCCCACTCTCCATCCAATGCCTGTCTGAATGGTCTCATCTTACCCGGTGGAATGTGGATTTTAGTGAAAATAGACCTGTGATTCTTTCTTCTTTCCGCTCTTTCCAGGACTCTGGGGCCTGGTCAACAATGCTGGCATCTGTGTCTTTGCTATCAATGAGTGGCTGAAAAAACAGGACTTTGCAAATATACTGGATGTGAACCTGTTGGGCATGATCGAGGTGACTCTGAGCATGCTGCCCTTAGTGAGGAAGGCGAGGGGCCGTGTGGTCAACATCTCCAGCTCCATGGGCCGAGTGTCTTTGTGTGGTGGTGGTTACAGCATCTCCAAGTATGGTGTAGAGGCCTTCTCCGACTCCCTCAGGTATTAGAAGGTTTTGAGGTCCTGCGGGAACCCTTCAGCGAAGTGTTTTATTTTAATCGCAACCTTTGAGAACCCCTCATGAACAGTCTTTTCTTTTTGGTTTGGAAGGCTCTCTTTACCTTCTCCTTTTTGGAGTAAGGTGGTCACTCCCTGGGAAACCACACTCTGTGCCTGTCAGGTAGCTGAGGCCTGAGTTCACTTAGACTTGTCCTGCTCTGGAGCCCTGCCCCATGGAAGCACCTGAGGAACCCACTGTACTTGGCCAAGAGCCATAGTTCCTCATGGTCTTTGATGCTCAGGTTGGGGATGCCCTGGGGGTGTGAGCATCACACTCAGCCCACCGCCTGGTGTGTATAAAGCTCTTGTTTAGAGCCCACAAGTCCCACACTCTCGCATGACAAAGAGATTTTTTTTTTTACCTTAATAAACAAACAAAAAGCCCAACAGCAGCAGCAACAAAAATCCCAACAACTGATTGAAAGAGAGGAGAGTGTGGCCAAGACTGAGAGATTATTAGCAGTAGTGACCATGTTGTTTGTGAGATTTCTGGAGGGTTTTGCAGCAGGGCTCTGAGGTAAGGATTAAACATGTGAATAGGGCATCCTGGGTAATAAAACATTAACAGCCTGGGCCCAGTGTGACTGTTTGCAGAGTGCCTTTAGTACCTTTAGTTCTAGAGCAAAGGACAGGTCAGCCCTGCCAGTCATGGGGCTTGGCAGATTGTCACAGGGTGACTTTTGGAGAGTCTGAGGGTTCTAGACAGGTTTTTTTTTTTTTTTTTCTAGATAGGTTTATATACCATATTGATGACAGCCCAATCTGTAGACTTTACCTTAGACCTTATATATTATACATCATTATACAGTATACAGTATACCTCTGCAGTATACCACTGTAGCAAACTGAGTTAGATTTCTTGCTAGCTGCAAGACAAAATGGTCTCCCCAGCACTTGGGAGGCAGAGGTACGCGGATTTCTGAGTTCGAGGCCAGCCTGGTCTACAAAGCGAGTTCCAGGGCTATACAGAGAAACCCTGTTTCAAACAACAACAACAACAACAACACAAAGACAAAATGGTCTCTAAATGTGGGGTACCATGACTGCTTACACAGAGTAGCCCCTGAAGACATCTGGGGGAGCCAAAAAGGAACTGGCCTGAGATTTCTTTAGGCAGTAGTCGGTGAAGGTGGGGCCCAGGAGTGAGGGGGAACTGACATAGGCAAGTCTAGTGAGCTGGCGTGTACAATATACGGACGGCCTACCTGTGCCACAGAACAAAATATCTAGATTTAGACTAGTGTGCTGCGTCTGCATGACATTGGAGTGACATTCAAAAGCACAGAGATGACACCCTTGCCACAGGTGACATCCCCATCGGCTGCACATCCCAGACCCCCCCACCCCCAAAACCTTCTGAACTTTTCTCTCCAGCCGCATCTTGTGTTGTCGATTGTATTGTTTTCCTCAAAAGACCTCTGATGTCTTTGACCTTCAATTACTGTCTTACAGGAGGGAGATCTCCTATTTTGGGGTGAAGGTGGCTATCATAGAGCCTGGTGGGTTCAGGACTAATGTCGCCAACTACGAGAGGCTATCACACAGCATAGAGAAGCTGTGGGACCAGACATCCTTGGAGGTCAAGGAGGTCTATGACAAGAATTTTCTGGACTCCTGTAAGTAACTTGTGGGACCCAAAGGAAGGCCCTATCCTACACCCTGAGCCTCCTGTGCTTTTCTGGTACAAAGTCTGCTCCCAGGCTGTTTCTCTTCATGACTCCCCTTTTCTTGGGAGCCTATGGAATTCTGGTCACATAAAGAGGTTCTGGGGACTGGAGAGATGGCTCAGTGGTTAAGAGCACTGAATGCTCTTCCAGAGGTCCTGAGTTCAATTCCCAGCAACCACATGGTGGCTCACAACCATCTGGAATGGGATCTGATGCTCTCTTCTGGTGTGTCTGAAGAAAGCTACAGTGTACTTATAAAAATCATATATATATATATATATATATATATATATATATATATATATATATCTTCTAGAACTCTGGTTTTATTGTTGTTGTTTTCTTTTGTTTTTTTTGAGACAAGGTTTCTCTGTCCTCGAACTAACTCTGTAGACCATGCTGGTCTCTAACTCAGAAATCTTCCTGCTTCTGCCTCCCAAGTGCTGGGATTAAAGGTGTCACTGCCCCACTAGAACTCTGTTTTATCTGAACTTGTCATTATCTTAATGATGAAAGTAAAGACAGGGATGGAAATATCAGACCACCACTTTCCATGAGCGTGGGGTTTGTTCCCACTGTTAGGAGAGAACCTCCAGCTATTCTGCCAGGTTCTCTGACCCAGGCTGTTGAGTGAGCACAGCTATTTCTTGAAGCTCTTGGTTTGGGTTGTGGCCCTCTCTGAGGAACTGGGACAGGCTAGACTCAGGCATGGCTTCTGAGTGTGTGAGACATGGATCTGGAGAAGCCCTCTTTGGCTGGTCGTGGCGGGATGTGGAGTCTACTGGAATAATTTCTCATTCTACACAGATATCAAATCAATAAAGTCATTGGCGAACACATGCTCAGATGACCTGTCTGTGGTGACTGACTGCATGGAGCACGCTCTGACTGCCTGTCACCCTCGCACGCGATACTCAGCAGGCTGGGATGCCAAGCTCTTCTATCTACCCTTGAGCTACATGCCTACCTTCCTGATAGATGCCATATTGTACTGGATCTCTGTAAAGCCTGCCCAAGCCCTGTGAATCTGCACATGTGTGCAGACTTGTGGCGGGTGGAGGGAGATAACGACGCAGGGCATGTGGCTCTTGAGACTCATTAAAACAATTCAGCTTCCATACTACTCACAACCAGTAAAGTTCAGAGGAAAGAGCCAGTAAAGTTCTGCCAAGGAGGAGTGATACAAAGGGGCTGGCAATATCCTGTGAAGTTAGACAGCTACTTGGGGCTTCATCTTGGCCTATTGTGAGAATCCACAGAACTGCAGAGGTTGTAAACACCTAGGATGAGCTTGGCCCCTTCCTCATGATGTCCATGGGCCTGGCCATCATGGAAGATCGAAAGAATCCATTTCACAATCACCTTTCTCCATGGTGTCAGGTGGGAGAACCTCCACCCGCACTCCACATTCTAATGCTGTTTAGGAGGTGGTTTTGCTGGTGGGATAGAATCTTGCTAAGATAAACAACAACAACAATTTTTATTTGTCTCAAAACCATGGTTTTCTTTGGATTCCTTTCATTTCAAATAAAAGTTGAAAAGATTATGTGTGTCTCGTGCTTTGAAGTAGCTGAGCAGTGTGGAGCACTGGAAGGCAGGGTTAGGGAAGAGGGGACCACACCTGGGACCACACTGGGGATGGCTAGGACAAGTGAACTAGACTGTTACCTCTGCAACTGCTCGACTCTCCCACCACGGAGGGCAGTGGCCATTGCTTCCCGCCCAGGATTTTGCAGTATCCTGGCTCACAGGATAAAGTAGGAGATGCCTGGGAGATACTGGCAGGACCTGGGTCCTGTTCTGCAGCCTCACGAGCTGAGCATCTCAATTTTCTGTGTACTACTCCTCATGTCCTTGTGTCGTGACCTCTGCTTCCCTCCTGTAGCCCCTTGGTGCATGAAGTCAGTGCTCTGTCTGGATCTTGGCCGTTCGTTTTCTGCTCAGCATTTGCTGTTCTGGGTCAGAGAGGCTCTTGGACTTGTTTTGGCTTCCCAACACCTTGCTCTATATGTCTGTAGGTTTGTGGTGATTCTCTCAAGTAAGGGATAAACACAGAAAACATTTCCAGGAAGTGGCAGAGTCCTGGGTTCAACCCCAAAGTGCCATTGTGAGCGACCTCTCCAGATGTTCTAGTGCCTTCCCTAAGAATGAAAATGGAGATGCTATCATTGTCAAATCTAGTTTAAGTGTTACAGGATATTTGAACCCATTTCTAGTTAGGGTGTGACAAAGCCCTTAGAACACACTTTAATCCCTCTGGCTGAAACACAGACATGCCCTTAGTACTCACCTTTAATCCCAAACAATTAAGGTAAAGGTAATTTGTAGAAGGAAACACCCCTGTTTGAAAATGATATGTAAATGAATGGCAGACAAAGTGACAAATCAGAGAGATTTGATAGAATAGGATACGCCCAACTCCCATGAGAAGAGAGAGGAAAGGGAAGCTACTTAAGAGAGAGTCAGATACTACAGAAGAAGAGAGTACAGAACAGGAAGACAGTAGAGTTTATGGAGACAGTTCAGCAGAGTTGAGAGGGAGAGTGGAGCACCACATAGGGAGGAGGAGGCAGTTTTACTGGGACATTTGTACAGAGTCAGGTTGCAGAAGGAGACAGAGACAGAGAGAATAGAATGAGCTGGAGAATGAGAAGTTAGAAGATTAGAAACAGATTGACAGAGATAGTTTGAGGCCAAACAGAGCAATTCAGAAGAAGCACAGAAACAACAGATTGAATTGAAAGACCCACAACATGAGGACTCTCCCACGTTCTGACTCAGGAGAGGCAACACCCCAAAATCACCAACAAGAAACAGTCTTGCTGCAAACTGCAAGAGGATTTTTATTCAAGAGCGCTCTCGGGCCCACGGTCATAAACCATGCAGGGGTAGAGGACCATGGCACCCCAAGTAGCTGGATAAGGGGATATTTAAAGGGAGAAACCACAACTCAGGGAAGTGGGGAGGGCGTTGTTGGAAAAAAAAATACCAAAATACCAGTTAAGAGTCCCAAGGAAGTGCAAAGTCACAAGTGTCACAAGGAATACCTGGTAATTCTCAAGACAGTTTCTAAGAGCCCCTAACAATCTAAGAGCCCCTAACAATAGCACATTTGCATTGCAGGTTCTGGTAATGGTCAGGGTGACTTTCTTTGAATGAACACTCTTTGAACCCAGGAAGCGGGTGGGTGGAGGAAGGAATGTCGCTATCTGTTTTATGACCAGCACACCTCAGAGCACTGAGCCACAAAGGCTCCACTCCCAAGCCTGAGCCCAAAGGCCTAGAATTTTGTTTTTACATTTTACTCTTTCATTCCCCACTTCTACTTGTTAGTAGTTCTAATCTTAGAACTAGACACTATCTTCTCCCTGACATACTTGATCCTTTAGGGCATGGCACTGTGTTGTCTCAAAACTAAAAGCCGCACTGCACTGATTTTTGTTCTAATAAAGGTGACTTGCCTATTTAACACACATGGACCTATAATGAAAAGCAGAAGCAAAATCAAAAGGGGTCCTAAAAAGTAGAAAGTAGGGTGGTCAAGAGTACAAGATAAGGGCCTTTCCACTGGAGTCTCAAGGTTTTCTGCGTGGAGACGTCTAGCAGGTCTTCTTCTCTTGAGTAGGCCTTCTGGAGCTGCTTTTTCGCTTGCTGTCTCACTCACTGGAGCAGAACAAAGGCTGGGAAAGCAGCATGTCAGCACTATGTACAAAGGCTAATTTTACCAGTGGAGGGGGCCCCCTGTAGAGTAATTTATAGGGGGGGGTCAGTCTAAACTGTCCAGGGGTGTATCTAACCCTAAAGAGCACAAAGGGTAGGAGAGTTACCCAATCATTAGCGCCAGTCTCCACTGTCAATTTGGTAAGGGTCTCTTAATGGTTCTATTCATTCTCTCTACCTGTCCAGAACTTTGGGGCTTGCATGCACAATGTAACTTCTAATCAATCCCCAATATCTTGGCCAGTCCCTGATTTACCTGGGCAACAAAGACAGGTCCGTTATTGGACCCAATTACCTTGGGAAGATTTTTTTTAGAAATTTTACCTCATCATAGCACAGGCCTTGCAGCTTTTGACTATTTCTTCTGCCAAGTCAGAGAGTCCTGTAACATAGTAGTCAAAGGACCTAACCACACCTTTTAATTTCTTGGCCCCCAGGTGGGTCAAATACTGTCCATAACTTGATAGTGCTCAGGGGTGTATCTAAAGCTGGTCTCTCTGATGTCATAATAATCTTTAGGCTCCTTGACTGCCAGGATCATTGCTCCTTGGGCCACCTGTTTGGTGGTTAGATCTGCCATCTGATTTTCTTTAGCCACAGCATCTTAGGTCTTTCTCTGCAGATGTCAACAGCCCTCTTTGTCTGTATAATTGCCCCGTACAGTGGCAAAAGCATACCTGCTGTCAGTGTAGACTTTTCTTTTGCCATTTATGGACCTTGTCTCAACGTCACAAGTTCAGCTTTCTGGACCGACGTCCCTTCAGGGAGGCTGCTGACCTAGATCACTTGCTTTCTGTCCACCACCGTACTGCTGTCCCCGCCTTCTGCTTACCTTTAGGTGCAGTCTCACACAGTGGGACAGCAGGTGGAATGAAGCGAAGGTCACTTGTTCAGTCAACAAAAAGTTCTGATGTGTCACAGGAGCGTTGGTAGTCATCCAGTCAGGGGGCTTTTGGATAATGCTTTCAAGAGCGTGGGGTGCCACTACAGCTATTTGCTGTCCCAGAGTGAGCTTATCAGCATCCTTGACAAGCAGATTATGGCAGCAATAGCTTTCAGGCAAGGAAACCAAGGCAACAGAGTGTAACTTCTTGGATAGGTAAGCCATTGGCCTTTTTCAAGGTCTTAAAGTCTGAGTAAGGACTCCTCTGGTGACCCCTGATCTCTAGGGCCTTTTTCATTTCTCTAAAGGCTTTCTGGTGATCTGGGGTCCACACAAACACTTCTCCTTCCTTGGTTAGGGGGTACAATGGGCAGTTAAGGTCGCCAACCCAGGTGTCTAGAGTCTGTAGAAGCCAGCAGTACCCAAGAATTCTCTTACTTGCCTTGGTGTAGTCGGGGTGGGGATCTGAGTTACAGTCTTTTTCCTGGCTTTTTTCTTTTTTTAAAGATTCATTTATTTATTATATGTAAGTACACTGTAGCTGTCTTCAGACACTCCAGAAGAGGGCATCAGATTTCATTACGGGTGGTTGTGAGCCACCATGTGGTTGCTGGGATTTGAACTCGGGACCTTTGGAAGAGCAGTCGATGCTCTTAACCACTGAACCATCTCACCAGCCCCTTTCCTGGCTTTCTTTAGGCACTGCTTCCCGTCTCGAAGGGTGTATCCCAAATAAGTAACTTTAGTCTGACACAGCTGAGCCTCTTTAGGTAAGGCTCGGTCTTCAGTTGTCCAGGTTTCCTGTCTAGATCCTGTCTTTTCTTTTTCTCCTATCACTGCGGCCAAGATTCTAGTCAAATTTCTCTCTTGTCTATGATCCCTCCTGTTTTCTTTTTCTTCTGCCTCCCGCCTCTCTCTCTCTCTCTCTCTCTCTCACACACACACACACACACTTTCTCTGCGTCTGTCACTAGATCACATAACTGTCTCCCTCTTGTAATACACCTTCTAATCTCTGAAGTTTCTTTCTGATATGGGGGGCCAACTGCCTTATGAAGGCTGGCCAGGCCACTGAGGCCTTCTGGGCTTCTGAGGTAAGATCAAAGGGAGTGAACAGCCTGAAGGCTTCCATAAGCCTTTCAAGAAACATTGAGGGAGGTTTGATCGGCCCCTGCATTACCTCTTACCTTAGCCAAATTAGTGGGCCCGTTTTGAGGCACCTTGGAGACCGGAGCCTGGCGATAGATTTTCAAGCTCTCCTTACCTTCAGCCATGTTGCAGTCCCAATGGGGGCAAGTCAAAGGGAATCCCACGTTGATCTCATTTTGTAGCTGTGTAGACCGCCCGTTGGCTTCCGGGCTATTTTTCTAGCCTCTAACAGAATTCTCTCTTGCTCTTCGGTTGTTAAGAGCATCTGCAACAGCTGTTGACAATCATCCCAAGTAGGCTGATGAGAGAACATAAGGAACTCCACCAACCCTGTGAGGCGTTGGAGATCCTGAGAAAGGGGGTGGTTAATTTTCCAGTTATAAAGATCAGCAGAGGAAAATGACCAGTACTGAAGGGTTAAAGTTTGGGCGGGTCCACCAGAGTCCGCCCGGACTCTGTGCTCTGCAGCTCCATGTACCCGCAGCGGTCTGCCTCCTGCCTCCCTGAGGGGTTCAGGGTTCCCCATCAGCGGGGGTTGAGGCTGTGGATAAGGGGAAGGTTGTGGACTAGGCCACTCAGGAGGCTTTATACAACCACAAGTTTGAGAAGCAAAACCCAATTTTAACAGTGTAAACAATCTATTTTCTTTAAAAATTAACTCCAAAAATCTTTAGAGACCTGTTCCCATGGGTTGGCTCATGCCACATGTTCTGAATTACTCTAACCAGAGTTACCAGTTTTAAGCCAACTTTTTGTTACCAATGTTACAAATTTTTAATCATAACCAATAACTTATGAGCCACTAATCTATAACCAAGACATATAAAACATATTTATACTTTTGAAACTATTTGGAAACAAAAATGAAATGGCCGTATACATTTGCCCATTTAAACCAAACAAAATTCTTAATTTTTCTAGCTGTAATTGCAAGAGAGGAGCACCTTGTCACCCGATGAATCCAATAATCACAAGCACAGAGATTTTTGTAGAAAAAACAGCCATCTGTTCCCTTACCATAGAACTTGAGAAGCTGGTGGTCCCTATAAGAGCAGCGTTTATAATCAGCTCCTAGCAGGGCTTCTCCAGCCACACTAGATTCCTAACTACAGGTGCAGGGCTCCAAAGACCAATTGATACTGTTTATTTTATTTTACTTTATTACCAAATTATTCCCAGATAGTCGGAGAGTACTGCTTTTCTCAAGTACCATTTTCTCACATCTCAGGTGTGAACTATCTCTAGTCAGGGTATTAAAGCATCTATGAGAATTACCTTTGCTTCTCTAGATTTTCACAGAGCTCTAAACACATACACAAAAACACACAAAACAGAAACCAACAGATCCAGACACACTCGACCCTTTCTTGTCCTCCACAAGCAGGCAAAAGAATTAGACGATTTTGGAGGGGGAAGCTTCCGCTTCAACAGAACTCGGTCCCTTTGACTGATCCTGAGACGGCCAGGCATCCCTGGCTCTCCTTACTTCCTAGGGCGTCCCCCAGGGTGGCAGCCTGTGGTCCTCCTAGCATGTCTGCTGACCACAGTTCTCCGGTCCTTACGGCCCAAAAGGACAGCTGCAAATACAGACCATGCGCATTTCAGAAAACCTCATCACTCCATCGTCTGCAAACACTGTCGTCCACCTCTACCTAGACGACCAAAACCAGAGAAGCACACTCATTCCTCACTCTGCCAGATGTAAAACCAAGGCACGAGGTGGGACTCAAACCCACGATCTCGTAACCCTGAAACCAAGACACAAATTCAATAAACTCAGATGGATCCAAACTCAGACTTCACCGTGCTTCAGAAACATAGGACAAGACACAAACAACCCAACACAACAAGCACATGTTCCAATGTTCGTTTCAGAAAACAGACACTCAAAACAGAGACACCGGCCAGCACGCACACAAGAGGGGATCCCCATACCTCCAAGTCGGTTCTCGGGTGTGAGGGGTGGTTGCGTTTCCCGGCTAATGCACCAAATGAAAGACCCACAACATGAGGACTCTCCCACGTTCTGACTCAGGAGAGGCAACACCCCAAAATCACCAACAAGAAACAATCTTGCTGCAAACTGCAAGAGGATTTTTATTCAAGAGCGCTCTCGGGCCCATGGTCATAAACCATGCAGGGGTAGAGGACCGTGGTGCCCCAAGTAGCTGGATAAGGGGGTATTTAAAGGGAGAAACCACAACTCAGGGAAGTGGGGAGGGCGTTGGTGGAAAAAAAATACCAAAGATACCAGTTAAGAGTCACAAGGAGCCGGGCGTGGTGGCGCACGCCTTTAATCCCAGCACTCGGGAGGCAGAGGCAGGTGGATTTCTGAGTTCGAGGCCAGCCTGGTCTACAAAGTGAGTGCCAGGACAGCCAGGGCTACACAGAGAAACCCTGTCTCGAAAAACCAAAAAAAAAAAAAAAAAAAAAAAGAGTCACAAGGAAGTGCAAAGTCACAAGTGTCACAAGGAATACCTGGTAATTCTCAAGACAGTTTCTAAGAGCCCCTAACAATCTAAGAGCCCCTAACAATAGCACATTTGCATTGCAGGTTCCGGTATTGGTCAGGGTGACTTTCTTTGAATGAACACTCTTTGAACCCAGGAAGCGGGTGGGTGGAGGAAGGAATGTCACTATCTGTTTTATGACCAGCACACCTCGGAGCACTGAGCCACAAAGGCCCCACTCCCAAGCCTGAGCCCAAAGGCCTAGAATTTTGTTTTTACGTTTTACTCTTTCAGAATCAGTCAGTTTAGAGAGGGGTTTGAGCCAGAACAGCTGAGTTGAACCAGTCAGCCAGAGTTTAGAAAGTATCAGAGGTTGGGAACATTGTAGCAGTTTCCAGGACAGCCTAGGTTAGCAGACGGAGGCAGTAAGCCTTGGAGATGACAATTACAACAGGCAAGTAAAAGGTACTTTTACATAGGAAAAACATAAAAATTGACACCCTGTGTTACAGAGCCTTTCATTTTGTTCATTTTAACATTTTACTTGTTTTGGGTTTGAGACAGAGTCTGGGTTTATGAGTTTGGCTGACCTTGACTTTCTTGTCCTCCTGCCCCAGCCTCTGGGTGGCTGGCATTACTGATATATATCACCACACCCAACTTAGCTTATGATTTGTGAGTTTTGTGTGTGTGTGTGTGTTTTGGGTTTTTTGAGACAGGGTTTCTCTGTGCAGCCCTGGGTGTCCTGGAACTCACTGTATAGATTAGGCTGGCCTCAAACTCACAGAGATCTACCTGCCTCTGCCTCCTGAGTGCTGGGATTAAAGGTGTGCACCTCCACCACCTCGTGTGCTATTATCTCGCTACCACTGCCTGGCTATTTGTTCATATGCTTGTGTTTGAGACAGTGTCTCTCATTAGATTAGTGCTCACCAGTAGTGTATGCTGCCTGACTAGTGAGCCCCCAAAGTCTGCTCATCCCCACCCCACCAGATTAAAAAGAGCAGGAACAATAGTTCTTAGTTTCTCTAATCTGGAGATTGCAGTCAGGTTGTTTGTTTTTTTTTTTAAGATTTATTTATTTATTTATTATATAAGTACACTGTAGCTGTCTTCAGACACAGCAGAAGAGGGCATCAGATCCCATTACAGATGGTTGTGAGCCACCATGTGGTTGCTGGGATTTGAACTCAGGACCTCTGGAAGAGCAGTCCGTGCTCTTAACTGCTGAGCCATCTCACCAGCCCTGCAGTCAGGTTTTTATTCTTGAGCAGTCAGTAGTTTTCTCACTCAGACATCTTCATATCCTCTTCCTCCTCCTCCTTCTCTTTCCTTTCCTCCTCCTCCCTCTCCTCCTCCTCAGCTGCTACAATAAGCTACCTTATGCTACGCCCATTCCAATGAAGTCTGCTTGACAGGCTGAAAGGCCTGGAAGCATTCACGAGGCTAAGAGTTTCAAGGAAACTATGCCTCCTGGAACTTTGGCATTCCAATAGCCCGTATACTCAAACCCTATCCCCGTGTTAGTCTGGTGTATGTATCCATGTGCTCTCTTTCAGTATAGTTTTATTATAAGTGCCTTTAAGGATTGATTTTTGACATAGCTAAGCCTCCACCAGTGTTCCAATGGTTCCTAGAAAATCCTTGGAGCCAATGGTGAGCTTGGAATTCAGTTAAGAAAGTTACCTATTCAGTAACCTTCAGATTCACTTCTAGTAGAAACAGTGAAAGTAATCAGGCATTACAAAGAACAGAGCTAAAAAAGCTCTGGGCTAGTCTGCATAATGATTACTTAGGACAATAGCCAAGTCACACTCAAACACAGGTTTCTTCTCTAGGCCCAGAGGAATAGCATAATCAGGTATTTACTAAAGAACCCCTGGTGGTGGGTTTAACAATAGACTAGCATTGCATCAGAGCATTCACCTGGCTCCGGTGTTAAGCTGATCTTTTTAATCAAGTGGTAAATGCGGCATGGTCCCCGTCATCTTTTGATGTACGCATTCCTTTTGTTTTGTGTCACTGTAACTTGGTGGATGTGTTCACCTGGTTTTTTGTTTTTCTTCTGTATAAAAAAGTCTGGTGTTCATTGGGACAATACATTCAGATCCAACACACTCTCTCGTGTCTGTGTCTGTCAATTCTTGCCGACTTTTTGCCCACCTGCAACCAGAAACCCATTCCACGAAGATAGGAGACACAAAAGAGGTTAGTCTGTGGCAACATTATTTATTCCCTTTGTTCTTGTGGCCCTCTGTGAGATGTTTTGTGGTTCACAACCTGTGGGTCTCGACTGCCCCTAGGGATAGAATGACCCTTTCCCAGGGGTAGCCTAAGACCGCTGGAAAACACAGATAGTTACGTTATGATTCATTTTACAGCTATGTACATAATTACAAAAATAGCAAAATTACAGTTATGAAGTAGCAGTAAAAAAATAATTTTATGGTTGGGGGTCACCATAACACGAGGAACTGTATTAAAGGGCCACAGTGTTAGGAAGGTTGAGAGCCACTAGTGTAGACCTTCAGCTATGAGAGCACAAATGTGCTCATTTCTGGGACCCCAGTTAAGATGAGTAGGGGCTGCATGTGGTCAAATAGAGAAACAGGCTTGACAATGGGCCTGTTTCCACCCTAGGCAGCACTCACTCTAGACTCCATCCCTTCCTGCATGAGGAAGAAAGGAAGAAAGGTGGGGTACACTGCATTTTGGGAGAAAGTGCTTCCCTTTGGGCTGAGCTGGACTCCTGATCCCAGGAGATGGCTTAGTTCCCATCTACCTCAGCAGATCAGAGCAGCCCAGAGATCAGAAGAGCTGCAACATTGGACACTCACAAAGTCAGGCCTGGAGTGGGATCAGCCCACCCTCCTCAGGGCAGGGAAGAGGAGCAGCTGGGCACTGTCCTTTGGCTTGTGTGAGAATCTCAGGAGAGATGGATGGACTGAGGGAACCTCCATGAATCAGCGAGGTGTCCTGAGACTTTCTCTTCAGCACTGTGGCTCCTGCAACAGAGTCACATCCACTTTCCGATTCTCTCTGATTTTACCCAAAAATTCCAGGACCCTATCTAGATCCTGCTGTTTTCCAGAAGACCTTGATCCAACAAGAGTTCCTTCCCATCACTGTCAGGGTTAGTAAAGAAAGGACAGTAGGTGTGAGAAGCAGGAAATGATACTGAATGGGTGGGCCTGGGGAATTCACAGGTGAAGGAACAAGGAGTCACTGGGGAAATGGAATCTGCCATTCATCTAGCCCAGGAACCCTTGGGTCTTCTGTTAGCTAGATGTGGGCAAGGATGAGAATTATTAGGCCCCGTTGGCTGCAGACAATTTTCTTACCCCTGCTTCATTGCTGAAATAAGACAGTGAAAGAGAGTCCAGGCAACTACTGCAGAAGCGGAAGTCTGGACAGGAGCCAGAGGGAGAAGAGCAGCAGGAGGCTGGTGATGTGTTGGAGCAGGGTGTGGGGGTGAAGCAGCATTAGGAGGAGGAACAAGGCCAGAGAAGGAGGAGGAAGAGCAGGAGCAAGAGGTAGAGAGGTGCAGAAAGAGGCTGAAGAGGAGGAGCAGCAGGAGGAGGAGGAACAGGAAAAGGAGGAGCAGGAGGAGGGACAGGAGGAAGTAGAGGAGAAGGAGGAGCAGCAGGAGGAGGAGGAGGGACAAGAGGAGGAGCAGCAGGAAGAGGAGCAGGAGGAGGCAGAACAAGAGGAGGAACAGTAGGAGGAGGAGGGACAGGAGGCAGAGGAGGACCTGGGAAAGGCCCCACCTTGGGGATTGAAAACTCCAGCTCTGGGCGGAGTCAGCTCCTCACTGATACCTAATAATCAGCCTTGAAGGTAAAGCTGGGAGGTTCACACCAGTCTTCTCCCTCCATCTCACTAGGGCAAGCATATGGCTGGGTCTCTGGTTTCCGCAGAGAACTTGCATGGAGTCCATCTCTTCTTTGAGCACCCTTTGACCCTGTGATAGCAAACTAAAACTTGTCCAGTGCTATGGACCCTGGCTTACTCTGTTCTTTCTCTCCCCTAACTTCTCGTGAGTCTTCATCCCCTGCCCTCCCCATCCCCCACATTGTTGTGGGAAGTGGCATCCTGTGCCCATGGACAGTCATGTGAACTGACACGCTGGCTCCTCTTTAGATCTCTTGAAGGATAGTGTCTGTCCAGGATGTATACCAAACTAACACCTCTCCAGCAGGTAGGGCTAAGTCTGAGTGAGTTGCATGACACCTTCCTATCTTTACAGTCCTTATGCAATAGAGTCTGCTACATTCAGACCCTCAAAGCCTGAGGGGTCTAGGGTCTCAGTGTGGGCACAGGAGAGAAGCACTCCTGCTTTGGTGTTCTCCATCAACATGCCCTAGATATAGGAGAATCAACACCCCTAAGGTTCTATGAGTTGTAAGAAGATGGTCAGGTAGGTCAGGGGCAGGGCACAGAGTGCTATGTATGGGGGAGAATTTACTGAAGGAAGTGCAATCTCTTGGATAGCAATAAAGCCAGCTGGATTCCTGTGATCTGGATGAGGAAGAGTGTTGTATACAAAAGTGATGTCATTAGTTTGTCCTATCACTGGTGTGAGGGGGTGGGGGTGTTGGCTCATAAGACCACACCCCTCCCTGAAGAACTACAGGCACCTCATGGGTACTGGGGGAGGGGGAGGCAAATTCCTCAACTGAGTAGTGACTGATAAGTTACCCTTGCTCAAGTAAATAACTCCCCATCCATGCTGATACAGGCAGCCCTAAGTAATGCAGTGGGACAGAAGGACATACAGGACAGGAAAATAGACTACGGATTTGTTCAGAAGACAAGAGGTTAGGTGGAGGGGGTAGGGGATAAGAGGCAGGAGGATATGAGTGTGTGTGCATGCGTGTGTGCACGCGCACACACGTATGATTGTACAAAAACAAATTTAAAATAAGAGAAAAAAAGTGATCTTATTGTAGCAGAAAGTCACCTTGTTTATGTTAAACTGGTATCAAAGAGTCAAATACACCCCTGAAAACAGGGGACCAAAGAGGCAGAAGAAGCCCTGCATGAGTGTATTCCTGGGTGAATGTGTCCTGTTGACCAGGCACCACGAACTGGCAAAGCTTTTCTCTATCTGGGTCAGGCTCAGAACTGACAAAGCCCTCTTCTACTGGCCCAAGTTCAGGTGTTTGTAGATGATTGACAGTGTGTAAACACTGGCAACTGCAGCTTCCCCCTTCTAGAGGTTTCCAGCCTGAGACAGCTGCCTTCAGACAGGACTAGCCGGCCCCTCCCCCTTGCTGTTTATGATAAAGGAGCTGAGGTTGCAGGGGAGGGAGCTGAGGACACTCAGTGCTCACACAAGCCACTGGATGCCAGCTTTTCTGTACATGTTTCTGTGTGTCTGTCCTTTCTCTATTCCCTTACCTCCACTAATCAGGGTTTCAGACCTAAGGCGAATGAATTGTAACAAGGCCAGAGATTCAGAAGGTACCTGTGTGACAAATGAGATCCAGCCTCAGGTTAACTTGTTAATTAACGTAAATCATAATAAAGAGTCTAGATCATTGACAGCTGGTGACAGAACTTGCTTATTTACTAGATGACCCAGATTTTGTTGCCCATGCCAAGGTTAGGTAGCTCACAACTACCTGTAACTCCCAGTTCTAGGGGACACAATGATCTGGCCTCTATGGGTACTCTACACACATGGATTACAGAAATATGTGTATACAGATAGATAGAAAAGAGAAGTTTAAAAAATAATGAGTAAAATGGATAAACCCGAGACAGGGGAGGTCGTTTTTTTTCTTTCACCAACAATGGTAATGATCATTTAAGCGTAGCAGATTCCTGTGGTCCCATGTCCCCCATGTTATACAGAGGAAGGAAAAGCCAGGCACCTATGCACAGCACATGTGTGCTGAGAACAGGAATCTTCCTCCTCCTGAGGCTCTGCACCCTCACACAGCACTTCTATTGACCCAATGACACAAAAGGATCTAGCCTTCACAGGGCTTTGTCAGGTTTTCGAGAAGTCCAGTATAGAAGAGCATCCACAAGAAAGGTGGGCAGGTAGCTCAAGGGGATGAAGAAGAGCTTAGCATCCCAGCCAGCTAAGTATCGGGTGCGAGGGTGACAGGCAGTCAGAGCGTGCTCCATGCAGTCAGTCACCAAAGACAGGTCCTTGTTGCACCTCTTGTCCAATTTGTTTAGCCTTTTCAGATCTATGTAGAATGAGGAATGATTCAGGTGGTCATTCAGCTCCCACCACGCCTGTCTCATACCAGCATAGAGGAGAACTTCCGTTTTCTATGTGGGAGAGTCCACGTGTCTAAAACCCAAGCCTAGCCTGTCCTAGTTCCCCAGAAGGACCACAAACATTCTTCAAGGAATATTGTGCACTCTGTCACCCATCTTAGCTTATAGAGAGTGCTGGTCCCATACCGCCTCCCATCCCTGAATTCAGTTACAGCCCCAAGAACATGAGAGAATCAGAAGGAAGAGAGAAGCATGTTCTGAAAGACAAGAACTCCTTTCTGACCCCATACACAAACTGCCCACCATCCCAAGGAAATGGGAAATGGGTTCTTTGAGGAAAAGGGTGAGGCATTAGAACTGCTAAAATTAGGGTTAAGGGTTTGGGATTGTATGTAGCTTCGGCCCTCAGAGGTCACTTACAGGATGCCAGATATTTCTCTCCATAGATCTCCCTGATTTCTGAGCTGGTCTGGTCCCACAGCATCTGGATATTTGAGGATAATCTGGCACTACTGGTCACACCAGTCAGGAAGAAGCCAGGCTCTATAATAGCCACCTTCACCCCAAAGTAGGAGAGCTCCCTCCTGCAAGACAGACAGATGTCAAGGACTTCAGAGATCTTTCAGTGAGAACACTTTAATAAGAGTACAGTAGCATGCGAACAGGAGTCTGTGGTGAGGAAAGGCCACATACTTTGAATCTGGGATGTGCAGGAAATGGAGAAGAATCTTCTGATAAAGGCATCGGCTCTGTGTTCTTGTATTTTACACTAAGTATTTGTTGTGTGTAGCTCACTGCCCTAAAACTAGACATTCTGGTCTATGGCACTGTGTAACATCTTTCTCCAAGTAGGACAGATGCAAAAGATCCTAGTCCTTCTCCAAGCCACCTCTACTTCAATAGTATAGTAAGTCTCCATCTACCCCACATCTGTTCCAGGAGGCTCTCAGGACAACCCCCACTTTCTTCCTGTAGGTTTCTTTAGAGATCAACCTCCTACATCCAACTCTTTCACATTGTCAGCCTACCTGCTCCCTGCCCCTGATGGCTGCCCTGGTTCCATGGCTTGGAAGGGTTGCATTGCCAACACCACAAAATAAATAGTATTCTGCACCCTCCAGTTCACCACAAGTCTACCTCTGCCCACCTGGTGACCACCCTCCATCCATATCTGGCCTTCCCATTCTCCAAGGAGAATCACCTACACATACAGGTTCCAGGATCTCATGTTTACTCTCATGTACTCTAATCCTCATGCAGGACCCTCAACAAATCTGATGGCCAGCATGGTCAACAGAGCTGACTGGCCATGGCAATCTCAAGGAAGTCAGAGTTCTTCTCTGTCTCCTCTCTCATTCTCTTATTTGCCATAGTTTTTAGGTCATGATAGAAGCACATAAGTTATGCTAGAATGTATTTATTGTGGACTCGAAATGGGGTCTAGTATCTATCTGTGGAACTGAAAGAGATATTCACCCCAACTCAAAAACATGCTCAGTATATAGATATCAGGGGTCTACATTCTTCACCCCCAAAATTCATATTTCCAATCCTATCTGAGTAATATCCCAAAATACCCTTCTTCTTCTGTAACAGAACAAAATGAACTCAACTCATGTCTCAGTCATGCCCACTTCTAGAGACATGAAAAGTTGCTGCCCAGTGAATGATTCAATGAGTTAAAGGTGTGAGAGATGCAGAATTGAAGTGTCCTCCCTATGATGGGGACTTAAAGAGTGTGAATAAACAAAAACCCTCCCAAAACTCCCCTGGGGGACCCCTTCCCTTCCAGTACCTAAGGGAGTCTGAGAAGGCCTCTATACCATACTTGGAGATGCAGTAACCACCACTACCACCAAGTGACACTCGGCCAAAGACACTGGAGACGTTGACCACACGGCCCCTCGCCTTCCTCACTAAGGGCAGCATGCTCAGAGTCACATCATGCCCAACAGGTTCACATCCAGTACACTTGCAAAGTTCTGTTTGTTCATCCACTGACTGGGACCCGAGGGGACGGAGATGCCAGCGTTGTTGACCAGGCCCCAGAGTCCTGGGGACAGTGGAATGAGAGAGTCACACAACACAGGTTTAATTATGGATGAAATGCACACTCAACTAGGTAAGCACACTGTGACACGTGGTTACTGGAGAATAGGAAGCAATGAACAAGAGCAAGGTATCAACAGGTCTGGGGAACACATGCCTGAGACTGCTGGCTCACAGTCCCTTCTCACTCTGTAAGTTTAAGAACAGATGGTGAAAACATGGTGCACCTTTGTTAATCTGGAGACCACAAAAATATGTTTGTGACTTACAAGTTGATGCTGTTGGTGTCCGACTAAAAGACCCTTACTCACAAAGACCAGAGAGGCCAACATAGCTGCAAACCACAAGAGTTCTTTTTTTTTTTTTTTTGATCCAACGTGTTGGGGACCCTCCCTCAGCATGCAGGCAAGAGAAGAGACCCCGAACAAACAAAGAACACACTCTTTATGCCTTGTAAGGGGCAGATTTAGGCAACAGGGCTAGCTGGCTTATCCTCATTTGTGTAGCAAGTAACCCCTTCAGGCATTGGTTGGTTTGCATGGGGTGACTACCTTTGGCCTAGTGACTCACTCTGCCTGCCTTATGGTTTATTTTCAGAATTTAGTGCGAGGTGGGACAGGAGAATTTTTCTGAGAACTGTTATTTTCATTACAGTTATTTTTCTGAGAACAGCTAATCTTGTTTTGGCAGCTGTAGACTTGGTCTGGTCATTTTGACTGCTAAAACTATATAGTTTGGAAAGTCCCTTCAGATGGGGGAGGGGCTAGGTGGTCTTGAATTTATTTTGGATTCTATATTCACCTCTTTTTCTCTGGTGCATTTCAATTCTGAAATGATGTCTCACTTTGTTGCAGCTGCTGATATTATTTTCTGAGCATCAAAACTTGTACTGTACTTAAGCAATTAAGGATGCATGGGCCAAAGGTTAGGAGCAGAAACAGGATAAGAAGGGGTAGTAAGCAGGACTAGGTAGGGACTCTTCCAGTGAGGCTCGAGGGTCTGGGTATGATGCAGGTGCACGTAGATCAGATCTCAGACCTGGAACTTGTGAGATGTCTTTGGGTTACCCGGCTCATTTGCTGCAGCCAGTTGTGACCAGGCTTCATTCTGCACCACCTGCAAGCCTTTTAACCTAGCATACAGATCATTATTACAACATGTGGATTCAATCATATCATTTAAGACAGTGAGGGGTGCAGGAGCCCCATAAAGGATCTCAAAAGGGGTAAGACTGAATCGAGAGGAAGTATTTCTGGCTCTAAATAGGGCGAGGGTGAGGAGCACCACCCAGTCTGTGCCAGTCTCCATGGTTAATTTTATCAAGGTCTCTTTTAGGGTTCTATTCATCCTTTCTACCTGTTCTGAGCTCTGAGGTCTGTACACACAATGTAATTTCCATTTGACCTCTAAATACTTGACCACCCCCTGACTTACCTGGGCAACAAAGGCAGGGCCATTATCTGACCCTCCAAACATGGAAAAATTACTTCAATAATCTTCTTGACGACCATCTGAGCAGTCTCATTTTTACAGGGAAAAGCTTCTACTCATTTTGAGAATGTATCCATAAAAGCCAGAAGGTATTTATATTCATATTTTCCTCAGTAAAGTCTACCTGCCAGTAGATTCTAGGTCTGTCTCCCTGGTACCTCTTCCCTGGATCCACTGTGACATGGCAGACATTGACTTTTTGGCAGGGCACACACTTGTGCACCATCTGCTCCACAAGGTGTTTTAAACCTGGTACATGATACTTGGAGAATGTCTGGATGAGCTTGCTTACCCCTAAATGAGTCCACTTGTGCATCTGTTTGATCATAGCCTCTGCTTGTCTTTGTGACAGGATTTTCTTTCTCCCGGAGGTGTACCATAGTCTCTTATTTTTGTTGAACTGGTAACTGGAATTTGCTATCCGTGTAGATGTGGAGTCTTTTTCCTTTTCTGAATTCCAAGGCCTTACTGAGGGAGATCAGTTCCACCTTTGGGGCGGATGTGTCCTCTGGCAGATAACTTGGTGTTTGTCTACCACAGCTGCTCCAGGATGTCTCTTCCCTTCTTCTAGATAGTTGCTCCTGTCTGTGAACCAGGTAATGGCTGCTCCCTCTAGTGGCTGGTCTGTCAGATCTTTATGCCACCATGTGCCATAAAGATGTGGTGACAGTCATGAACAGGGGACTCCAAGTCTGGGTCTGTGAGTAGGGTAGCTGGGTTTAGGCTTGCGGGGGGCGGGGGTGGGGAAGGGGACAGGGAGCAAAAGTGACTCTATTGGAGTTGAGCAACAGAGTCTGGTAATGTGTCATGCGAGTGTTAGTCAGCCATCGGTCAGAGGGCTGATGAACTACACTTTCTAGGGCATATGGCACCGAGATCACCAAGTTCTGCCCCAGAGTCAATTTATCTGTGTCATTGACCAGTAACATCACAGCAGCCACTATTCGCAGACAAGAAGGCCATCCTGCAGCCACAGGGTCTAAATTTTTTGATAAGTATGCCACAGGTCTTTTCCAGGGCCCCAATCTCTGAGTAAGAACCCCTTTGGCAATACCTTTGTTCTCAGCCACAAATAGATGGAAGGGCTTAGTTATATCTGGGGGCCCCAAAGCTGGAGCTGACGTTAGGGCAGTCTTAATGGCATTGAACCTCATATGAAAGGCTGTTGATCTCTTGTGAGGGGGTAAAGTGGGGCCACTAACTCAGCAAAACCTGGAATCCACAGTCTGCAAAAGCCCGCAGTGCCCAGGAACTCTCTAACTTGTCTTGAAGTGGTCAGTGGGGGAATATGAAACAGTCTCTTTTCTAGCTTCAGAGAGCCACTGTTGCCCCTCTTCTTCTTCTTGGGGCAGTCTCTCGCCCAGTGTCTTTTTCTTTACAGTAAGCACATTGATCTTTAGTCAAAGACTCTCTGTGGTTGCCTGGTACTGTCTTACCAGGCTCTCTAGTTTCCCTGACGACTGTGGCCAGTATTTTATGCAAGTTTCTCTCTTGTCTCATATCCCTTTTTAATTCTCTGGCTTCCTGTTCCTTCTGCTTATCATTCCCAAGTGCTAGCATTATCAACATGTGCCACCTTGTCAGGTTCTAGTCTTTGTTATTTACTTCTCTTTGCTCCTGTTTTCCTGACTGTAATGGATATCTCATACAATGTTCTCTCTCTATCTACTCTCTCTCTCTCTCTCTCTCTCTCTCTCTCTCTCTCTCTCTCTCTCTCCATCCCTTTTTCCTCCTCCTTGTCTTTGCTTCCTTTGGATGTTATACAATTATCACATCCCCATCCAGTCACCCATCCTCCCCCATAGTTTGGCTCTGCCCTGGTTTATCCTTCTGTTTCACTGCACATCTCTGATTCTGACTCTGATCTCTATCTTTGTCAGCCTGTCCATGTGCTCACCACTTGTCCTTTGTCCTTCTGCCCATCATGCTTCCTATTTCTACATAGCAACCCTTCCTCTTACCTGCCTCTCCCATCTCAAATGCCAGCCTTGCAGAAATTTTACTCTTTTATTTGTTGTAGTGTTTTGAAGCAGAATGGCGGACATTGGTTCAAGGTCATGAGGCCTTGTTGGAGTGGGTGTGGTCTTGTTAGATTTTGTTATTCACTGGGAGTGGGCTATCCCAGAGTCTTCCTGTTCCTTCCACCTGTGGATCTGGATGTAGAGTTCTCAGTTGCTTCTCTAGCACTATGTCTGCCTATACCCCAACCCCCACTTCCTGGTATGATGATAATGGACTAAACCACTGCACGTAAGGCAGCTTTAATGAAATACTTTCCTCTATAAGAGTTACTGTGGTCAAGGCATATCTTCACAGAGAGTGAACCTGTATCTTCAGAGTACTATGAGCAGTTTACACACTACTGCCTTCTCCTTACAAATGGCCACACAATGTAGTAATAAGCAATGGCTATTATTCCTTATTATTCTAATATGAACAGGGTCTGAGGAACACCTGTGGAGAGAATGGGGGTGGGGAGGCGAGAAACACAAAGGATGGACAGCAAGTCTGATTGATCAAGCTGTCAAATTTTATTTTTCCCAGGCAGGTTTTATGCCCACAGAAGCAGGATATGGGGAGGGGGATGACACAGAATCGCTTTGTTTCTGGGGAACGCACCTGTTCCCAAAAGCAGGATATTGGCTAGGTAAAAAGTTCAGTAGGAGAAACAGGACAGAATGGGTTGCTAGGTACCTGTCCACAAGATCTATAGCTATTTGTTCTTAACTGGGGGTAATACTTTCCCACAGAGGCCTCAACTTTTTCCCACAGAAATCTCAACTAAATTAGTACTTTTCCATAAGGCCAAGACTTTGTAAGTAAGCACTTATGGCTGACAAGGCAGTTAACATTCAAAAAGGGTCACTCCCAACACTAATAAGGAAAGAGAAAGAGCAAACAGAGAAAAATATAAAGGAGAAAAGACAGAAATGGTAAAATTAATCTGTGAGTGAAATTTTCATTGAGAAGCCACAAATTGAGAACTTGATGGCGGGGGCGGGGGTGGGGGGAGGTTTTGAAAAACAGTGCTGGGGTTTTTGGCTCTGATGAAGCTGGCCTTGAGATCAATATTGATCAACATCTATATTGATGGAAATCAATATTGATCTCCACAGACTCTAACAAAACACAATAAAATGGTTAGTTTGTGGCAACTTGGCATAAGCTAGAGTCATCAGACAGGATGAAGCCTCGGTTGAGGAAATAGCTAAAGGAGATTACATTATTAGGTATTTTGTCAATTAGTGATCAATAGGGAATGACCCAGCCCACTATGGGTGGTGCCACCTCTGGACTGATGGTCTATGGGTTCAATAAACTTGGGTGAGTAAGCCATGGAAAGCAAGCCAGTAAGCAGCACCCCTTCCAGCCTCTGCATCAGTTCCTGCCTAGAGGTTCCTGTTCTGTTTGAGACTCTGTCCTCATTTCCTCTGGTGGTCAACAGCAATTTGGAATTATAAACTGAGTAACCCCTTTCCTCACCAGCTTGCTTTTTGGTCATGGTGATTCATTGCACCAACAGTAACCCTAACTAATACAAGTTGGTACCAGTACTGTTAGGTATTGGGGTGATGGATCTAACCATGTTTTTAGTAGGATTGTAGAAGGCTTTGGAACTTTGGGCTACAAAGCCATTGACTACTATGACTTCAGTGGGATTGTCTTTAGTAACTAGGAAGATTCTCTCAGGAATATGGCAATTTTGAGTCAAAATTCTGCTGTTCTGGTCACCTGGGGCTGAAGAGTCAGCCACGATTCACGAGAGAGTAGCAACATTGAAGTGAAACACTTGAGATAGTGGGACAATTGGTGCTGGTCAACTGGAGCTAAACAATTAATAGTGATTCAAAGGAGACCAGCATTACTGAGGTTGAAAAAATCTGAAAAGTGTTTTCTGAATACACAGAGAAGCTGAGTTCCAGAAGTGGCCAAGGTTGTAACACATGCTAACAGCCACGTTTGGTCATATGTAAGAGTCAACCAGGTGATACTAGCTTTGAAGGGGTCATGGAGAGTTGTTGATGCCTCACACTGTGAGAGGTTACAAGAGGTCATTGGTGAAGGTGCAGCCTCAGTGGCAGTTGAAGGTCAGGACTGGAGGAGTCATGCAAAGAAGTTGAGGCCCAGGAAGACAGCCTATGACAGGCTATGGTGACAGTGCATCCCAGTTGCAGCAAGGTTCCCCAGCAGTTTTGGGGGTGCCAATAACATGGAATGACCACCAGAAACAGCAGCAGCAGTGGAGTGGAGCCAGCTGAAGCCTTGAAGACAAGCTGTGTGCCTGAGAGCTGGAGAAGTGACCTAAGCCCTTTATCTCTGACAGTCGACATTGTGTTGTTACGAGCTGGTGTTTGGTTTTGCCTTGGTTGGTTGTGACTACAGTCTGGTTCTTCTCTCTTGAAGTAAAAATGTGTTCATTTTAATTCAAATTATTATAGAAGCTCATAGCTGAAAGACTTTAATCCTTTAAAGTGATATTGGATCTTTAGAGATATTGGATATTTTAAAGTGTCTGAAAAAATTAATGTGTTTGACTTGTAAAGTGTGGACTTTTAAAGTATTTATGTGTTTAATGTGAAATTTTGGGGGTAATAAGAATAAATCTGTTGTGGCTTACTAGTGATGTATTTGTGTGTAACGTTATCAAGGGTCCAGTTGTACTGGCTGATTTAGTGACATTATGACAGAAGGTAGAGTTATCAGATAGGAAGGAGCCTCAGCTGAGCAAATGCCTCCTTGAAACCCAGCTGTAAGGTATTTTCTGAAATAGTGAGCAATAAAGAAGGGCACAGTTCACTCTGACTGATGCTACCCATGGGACACTGGTCCTGGGTTCCATAAGAAATAGACTGAGCCAGCCGTGGGGAGTAAGTCAGTAAGCAGCACCCCTCCATGGCCTCTGCATCAGCTCCTGGCTCCAAGTTCCTGCCATGCTTCAGTTCCTCTCCTGAGTTCCATTGGTGATGAACAATGATGTGGAAGTCTAGGCATTCCTCCCCAAGATGTTTTTTCATCATGGTATTTTGTCACAAGAATAAAAACCCTGACTAAGACTCCTAAGGGCAGGATAAGGAGGTGACAATCCTTGCCTATACCCAATAGGACAGATTTTTCCACTCACCCACAGGTGGCCCTCACTCAACTGTTTGGTCTTTAAGTCATGGATCTTCAAGGATTCACTCTGAGAGGGCTACAAGTAAACACCATGTCTCCATTTTCAATTTCTGTGCAGAAGGAGTGTGCCACTAGTTGGCTAAGATTAAGATTGGTATTTGTTGATGTTAAAATGTTGGCTCAGGATGGAGAGATGGTTCAGCAGTTAAGAGCACTGACTGCTCTTCCAGAGGTTCCTAAAATACAAATCCCAGCAACCACATGGTGGCTCACAACTATCTGTAATGAGATCCAATGCCCTCATCTTGTGTGTCTGAAGATGGCAGCAGTGTACTCAGATATATAAAATAAATAAATCTTTTTTTTTTCATGTTTTTTTCAACACAGGGTTTCTCTGTATAGTCCTGGCTGTCTTGGAACTTACTTTGTAGACTAGGCTGGCCTTGAACTCAGAAATCTACCTGCCTCTGCCTCCCAAGTGCTGGGATTAAAGGTGTGCGCCACCACCACCTGGCTATAAATCTTTTTTTTTTTAAATTAGAAAGATTAAAAAAAAAAGATATTGGCTCAATAAGTCTTATGCATCCTTGGCTCAAAAGTAAGTCTTGTGCTTCTTTAATTTGTCATTGAGATTGTTTTTGTTTGCTTTTGAAAAATCATATGGAAACCTTCTTCTGTAGAAGCTTCCTAAAATACATATATGAAAAGAACTTCAGTGGAGTCACCATATGATGGATGATAGAACAAGGAAAGTTAGACATCAAATGCCAACAGTAAAACTTGAGTGCCAGGAATGGGTCACTAATGCCCCTAAAAGGGAACCATGGAACACTCCCTCTCAACCTCCGTTGTAGGCTATGGCCAAGGCTACTAGATGCTCTCCCAACCTGTTGGTAAAGACATGTAGCTGAAGACCATACTATCTGATGTCATCAAACTAGAAGGCAAGTTGGTGCCCAACTATGTGGGGCAATGGGCTATGCACAGACAGCCTGGTCTCCAGTTGAGCTGAGGTCTTGCCCCCTCTCCCCTCCCCCCCGCCCCCCCCATGGGACTTAGTGGGTGGTAATTTCCACTTACATGGGACAGAAGGCATTCGATCAAGTCTCCTGGACTCCTGGCTCCTATAGAAGTTACCACCCCCCACAGCCCTCACAGGAGAGACATGTGGTTAGCAGTCACATAGACAATGTCCCAAGCTTCTGGCATTTTGGCTAGACGCCTCCCCACAGTTACCTAGCAACAGTAAGATAGCAAAGCCCACTATAAGAGGGGCTGCTTGGCCCCTCCTCACTTTGTTTGAGCTTTCTTACTCTCTCTTAAGCTTTTACCTCTCTTACTCTCTAGCCTTTCTTTTCTCTCCTTTTTCCCTTTCTCTCCTCTTGGCCATGGCCAGTCTCTCTCTTTTTCTACCTTCTCTCTTTCCCTCTGCCTCTCTACAATAAAGCTCTAAAACCATAGACTGTCTCTGTTCATCAGGACCCGCCGTGCTTGAATGATGGAATAGGCTTTCTCTTCACGAGCCATGCCTAATCTCCCGACAGAAGGCCTTTCTATGTTACAGCCACGGACAGGAATAAAGACTCTCACCTGCGTGGGAACCACCCAGAGCCCCCTCTTACTCTGTTCTCTCTTCCCATATGAGTACTTCCCCAGGGCCCCTATTCTGTTCTCAGTAACTCTGCCGTATCCAGCATGGGATGCCGGAGGCTGAGAACCTGGTACCAGGAGCTGCTCCTTGTCCACCCTCTGCCATGTGGGGTTAGTGACTTCACACAGCCAGATGCCCACCCGGGACCACATGGAAAGCATCTGGCAGTCCTCCTGCATCTGCCTGCCTAGAGCACTGGAACTCTGGCAGGATGTGGGCTCTCTCCCACCCCCCTTTTTTCCCCCTACATCCACTGCTCCACACAACTAAAATCTTCATTGCTACAGTTTAGCATGCCAGGTGCCAGAAGATGCTCTGTACACTCCCAGAGGAGAGAGGGAGTCATTACTATTACACAGGCTCAGGCCCTGTGATCTACAACAGTGACCTGCCTTTAATGCACCAATGTGTCATGGGGGTAACTATACATTTTTCATTAGATTTAAGAACCGCTCTCTGAGATGAAAACCATAATAACACTACTAAAGTGGCCAAGAACCTGATACTAGATAGGTCATGGTTCTACGGGAAGACTGAATATTATCCTTCTGCTAAGGGGACACACAGTAACATGACCCTTAATGCATATTACTAACAGCACTCCAAGTCTAGTGCCTCGATCAATCTCCATCCACAAAACTGTGTCTGGCCATAGATAAGAATTAACACAGAGACACCCAACTGCACAATGTTGGAGAGAGTAAGAGACTCTGGCACACTCAGTCTTAAACGGCACAGTAATCTATGAGGATGAGGAGGCAGAAACATTTTAAGAGCCAGAGGTGATAGGTGACTCCAAGGAGACTGTCTTACAGACACATCAGGACTGCTGCTCACATGAACTCACAGGACTGTAACAGTGCACGTAACACCTTCACAGGCTCAAGGAGACAGCGAGCCAGCACTGAGGAAGGAAAGTGGACATATAGTATAACCTCTAGCAAGCAACCATTTATAACAATTAGTCCTGGGTCACCTTGGAGAATAAGGTGTAGATCTAAGAGGATAGACTGATGTTCTGGAGAGGAGCAGAGTCTGCAGTGACTCCAACTCCACACTCACTGCCACCAGGAATCCTTTGGGGACTACACAGGCCTTCTCTTCACACACATAGAGAGCACCAAAAACACAGACAGGAATCTCAGTGGTACCTCTGTTCCCAACACGCTCCTTCACTCACTGAGTGGCTGCCACAATACTCTCTGTCTTGGTGACATCCAGGATCACTGTCTCCAGCCTGTCAGATGTCTTTCTCCTCAGCTCCTCGGCTCCCTCCTCCTTTCGACATGCAGCCAACACTCTCATGCCTCTCCTGTCCAGCTGTCTGGCCAGCAGGTTCCCAAAGCCAGAGCCACAGCCTGTGATGAAGACATACTTGTCTTGAAGATGGTCCACCACTTGCCTCTCTCTAAAAAAGCGCAGGAGCATCCATAGGCCCAGTAGTGCCACCATGTAGAGCCACATGGTTTGTAGAAGAGGAGAGAGAGAGAGAGAGAGAGAGAGAGAGAGAGAGAGAGAGAGAGAGAGAGAGAGAGAGAGAGATGGAGTCAAAATGAGCCTGGCATCTGCTCTTGCAGAATGCTGTAGGCGTTGAGGACTTTAGCCTTCTGGTATAAAGTCCCTTGTGTCTCTGAATCAGCAATCTGGAACCACAAACCAGCAAGTCGTAAACATGATGAGAAACAATTGGTGACCTTCATTTGGACTCAGGACAACAAGTGAGGACTGGGAAAGCTGGTGCCTCCTAATACAGCAGCTCCTGAGAAGATAGAAGGGCAGGCCTCAAATATGGAAGGGTGACCTCAAAGGAACACAAGGTGTTGGGGCTAGGAAGCCAGACACATCATGTCTTAAGGAGTTGATGCCAGGCAGGAAATGACTTTCCCTCTCAAGTGGCCCTTCTCCTGGCTGTCTGGATTCAAGCAGACATGAGCAGAGAGTTCTTGAGTGGTGACCTCCATGACTTCCCATGGCTCCCCTGAGCCAGGATTTCATGCTTACTTTCTCAGGAAGCCTTGTTCAGAAACTCTAGAGTAGTGGGCTCCTGGTCTGGGGAATGCCTGAATGACATTCTGATTCCAGCTCAAAATAAACCCAGTGCTTTCCTTCAGGAATGACATCACAATTCCCTTGCCTGACACTTCCACAACTTTCTGTCCCAACCTGCAAGGATTCAGACTGTCATGCCCTCTCAAGAGCCATGTTTCTATAAGGAAGTGCCCAGTATGGGTTTGATTATACCTCTACCTTAAGGTCTGGGCCTTGGTTATCAATTTTGACTGTGCTACTCTCCCTCCAATGGGTAGCTGCCCCTGGGTCTGCTCTGCATTTGGTCTACTCTTCCTCTTCTCCTGCTTCTGATCCCGAATGGTGTACAGCTGCTATTCTTTGTCCTTCTGTCTCCAATCCTGTCCCTACACATGTGTCTGCAGAAGCTAATAGGATGTCCTTCATCTGGCTGTTAGCACCCTACAGGTCCTCAGAATCCTAGCACTGAACTGCATCTTGCAAAATGTAGTCCTGGGCTTTCTTGACCAAAGTACATGCAGATATTGCTTCTCTTAGTTCTTGTATCCCTTCAACAGTGAGTTCTCTAGAGCATTCCTTCTATGGTCATTTCCCAATGCTCTCTCCTACAGTCCTTTCCATATCAACCCTAAAAGTGATGGGCCCTCTTGTTGGATCTAGGTCTTCTGAAACACAGCATGATCTAGATACAGCCCTGGAATTTCTGGATAAAGTCAGAGAGGATAGGAAAGTGGATGTGACTCTGTTGCAGGAGCCACAGGACTGAAGAGAAAGCCTGAGACACTTCTTTGATTCATGGAGTTTCCCTCAGTCCATCCATCCCTCTTGATTCTCATACAACCCAAATGACAGTGCCCAGCTACTTCTCTTCCCTGTCCTGGGGAGGGTGGGCTGGACCCATTCCAGGTCAGAACCTGTGAATATTTAACAAGACAGCTCTTCTGTTCTCTAGGCTGCACTGATCTGTTGAGGTAGATGGAAATAGAACAATTTCCTGGGATCAAAAGTCCAGTTCGGTCCAAGGGAAAACACTTTCTCCCAAAAGGCAGTGTACCCCACTTAACCCACCCTTTCTTCTTCATGCAAAAAGGGGAGAGGTGGAGCCTAGAGTCAGTGCTGCAAAAGGTGGAAACAGGCCCACTGTCAAGCCTGTTTCCTGACTTGATGACGTACTGTGCCTACTGAGTCTTTACTGGGAATCAGAACTGAAAGACTATTGTGTTCTAATGGCTGACGATCTAGAATTGGAGGCATGGGACTTGACTGGGCATAGTGCAGTTCTCCTGCATGATTGAGTGAGACAGTGTACTGGCTAGTTTTGTGTCAGCTTGACACAGCTGGAGTTATCACAGAGAAAGGAGCTTCAGTTGAGGAAATGCCTCCATGAGATCCAACTGTAAGGCATTTTCTCAATTAGTGATCAAGGGGGAAAGGTCCCCTGTGGGTGGTGCGATCTCTGGGCTGGTAGTCTTGGGTTCTATAAGAGAGCAGGCTGAGCAAGCCAGGAGAAGCAAGCCAGTAAGGAACATCCCTCCATGGCCTCTGCATCAGCTCCTGCTTCCTGACCTGCTTGAGTTCCAGTCCTGACTTCCTTGGTGATGAATAGCAGTATGGACGTGTAAGCTGAATAAACTCTTTCCAACTTGCTTCTTGGTCATGATGTTTGTGCAGGAATAGAAACCCTAACTAAGACAGACAGCCTCTTGTGACAGCCTGAGTCCTTCTGTGTCCCTCTGAGTACACTGCCTTCTCCCAAGAAGAATCCTGAGTGAGGAGGAAAAGGAAAATGTTGCAGGCATTCTGGGATCAACTTACAGAGCACTTCCTGCTAATTACACATGGTTCAGTCTCATCATGATGCTCTTCAGCCTCTATCCATGCTTAGTGTAGATCAGGCCTGGGTGCTGCCCTTCCCCTGGGGAGCCAGTGTGATATTCCAGAGAGGACTGAGATGAGTCCAGCCTCCTGACCAACTCCTCACAGGCTATTATGTGCAAAGATGCTGTTGTGTTACATCTGAGAGAAATATTTCTAAAGAACCAGCAGGGTTTCCATGCTACTGCTAGCAACTCTTTGACCTGCTGTGGTCCCACCGACTCTGTCTCTAGCTAGCCCCCACAGTGACTGATTGCAGTCTGCCCAGCTCCAGTTAGTTTGTCTCTGGAGCGGCTAGTTCCTTCCCAGCCATAAACCCCTGTGGTCAGTGGCCCCACCTTCCAGTAACTCAGTAAAACAAAACATGAAGCTTATAAGGAACCAATCACATTTTTTTTATATCAATAAATTCTCAATTCAGAAGATGCCAATGCAATAATTTCAGAACCAACAGAAAATGATAAAAGCTGCCCACCTAGATTAGACAAGTCATCCCAATTATTCTCTTCTTTATGATATATCTACCTGTGGCTATTTAAAGCCATGCTGGTTCAGGATCTTCTTACCATCAGTCCTCCATCTTGCTTTTTCCTTCTCCCTCTGTAAGTTGCTCTCTGTCCCTGCAACTATTTGTGCTGCATCCCTTTTCCCTGTCCAATCACAGGCATTCTGCTACACTAATATTTTAATTTAAATGGACAGGGAAAATGTTGCCACATGTTACTACAGTGTGATTTGTGTAATGATGAAAACAGTAGGGCTGGAGATTACAAGATCATGGTAAACCTATTATGTAGTGAGACATCTCAAAATAAAATAAAATAAAATAAATAAAATAAAATACACATTTTGGAGCAATGACTCAGCCATTAAGAGTACTTCCTGCTCTTTTGGAGAGCCCAAATTAAATTTTTTCTTTTTTGGGGTTTTTTGAGACAGGGTTTGTCTGTATAGCCCTGGTTGTCCTGGATCTCACTCTGTAGATCAGGCTGGCCTTGAACTCAGATATCTGCCTTCTGCTGCCTACCAAGTGCTGGGATTAAAGGCATGCACCATCACTGCCCAGCCCCAATTCAATACTTGACATGCCTATTTTATGGCTGAAAACTTCCTTTAACCAGAAGCCCTCATCTTTCTTCTCACCTCTGAGGGTACTCCCACACATATAACATGCAGGTACACACACATACACTCAAAGATTCTACAACAAACCTTTAAAGTTAACATAAGTAAAATGAATGACAAGGCTCATGATAGCGTTGGAATTTTCTATTTTCATTAAACCAGAAATTATTGTTTATTTACAAGTTTCTCCTGTGGGTCCTCAGCCTCCATGTTTCTACTTAGAGAAGAGGAGTCAGGCATCTATGGAAGTTCCTCCCAAGGGCAAGTCTGCACTGAGCCCAGGAGTCTCTGTTTCTTCCACACATGCTGTCCCTGCTCAGCCTACTCTTGAGATTCACCAACCTAGCAGCAGGCAAAGCCAGGCCTCAGGGCATGGCAAGTTCAATACCTTTGCTCTTTTGCAAATATTGTCCACAAATAAAAATGAAAACCAGAGTTGAGAGGAACACTCTCTGCATGCTGCTGGAGAGTGTGGCAGTGGGATGAAGGGAGGGGACATGAGAAGTGGCTTGGGACAAGGACAGATGGAAAAATCAGAAGTGCTTCTTTGTGATGGTCAGTTAGTGAGTCTTATATGAAGGAATGGTCATTTAGTGGGTCTGCAGGAAAGGCATGGCCACTTGGGTCTGCAGGAAAGGGAAGGTCACTTACTGAGTCTACAGGGAATTGATGATCGCATAGTAGTTATGCAGAAAGGGATGGTCACATTGTGAATCTGCAGAAAAGGGATGTGTGGGGCCGTGAGAGGCAGTCTATTTTGGTTGAATTAGACTTGCTCTGGCAACCCAGTAGAAAACTCTACAAGGGACAGAACAGCAAGCCACATTCCCAGAGACAGTTGCCTGACACCACAGAGCCCCCAGCTCCATAATTCTGTGATTATAAGTCACACAGACAATATCCCAAGCTTCTGGCATTCTGGTTAGACTCCACCCCCACAGTTACCTGACTATAGCCAGGTATGCTTTTCCCCATAGTTATCTGGCAACAGCAAGATAGTCCAGCCCACTATAAAAGGAGCTTAAGCTCTCACCTTTCTTACTCTCTGGCCCTCCTCTCTTTCTCCCTTCCCCCCTCTCTCCATGTGACCATGGCTGGTCTCCCTCTTTCTCCCTGCCTTTCTATAATACAGCTCTAAAACCATAGACAGTCTCTGCTCTATGCTTGATTGATTGGATAGGCTTTCCCCTACTGAGCTGTGTCTAACCTCCTGCCAGAAGGCCTTCCTATACTCCAGCCATGGACCAGACCAAGGAGTCTCACCTGAGTGGGAACCACCCAGTGTGCCCTCTTCCCCTGCTCTTTTCTCCCTTCAGCACCGGGCTGCTCCCCTTGGGTTCCCCATTTGTTCCCTTGGGTTCCCCATTTGTTCTCAACAATTCCGTGGTATCCAGTGTGGGATGCCCGAGACTGAGAACCTATTGCCTCAGACTGCCCCCTTTTCACCCCCTGCCGAGCTGGGGTCCAGTGGCTTCCCACAGCCAGACATCCACCCGGGGCCTTGTGGAAAGCATGCTGCAGTCCTTCTGCTTCTGCCTGCCCAGAGCATGGGAACTCTGGCGGGATTCGGGTTTTTTCTCACTCCCTTTCTTCCTCTGGCATCCACTGCCCAACAGGGATGGACACTTATTCTACAGGCAATGGATGATCATCCAGTGAGTCTGCAGGAAGGGTTACTCATCTAGTGATTCTGTAGTGAATTTATGATCACTTCCTGAGCCTGCAGGGAAGCAATGGTCAGTTAGTGGGTCTGCAGGGAGGGATGGTCAGTTAGTGAATCTGCAGGGAAGGGAATGGTAAATCTGAGTTCTACAGGTAAATTCCGTTCATGGGCTTGCATGCAGAGACTTCTGCACTATTTGTTGGTGTTAAGTTTTGAATGGAAAGTTGTTGTTCCTACTTCAGTTGCTGCAAGGGCTGAGACAAAGCAAGAAGAAGCATGCTGTCCTGTAGAAACTCTTCTCAGGACATTCCCAATACCCCTGTGATCCAAACCTCACTAACCTCCAAAGCCAAGGTTTAAATCTCAGGATACAGGAAATAATGTCATACTTTGCTCTAAAAAGAAAAAGAGTCCAAAAAGAAGCCATGAATTAAAAAAAAAAATTGGTGTCTCCATCATTTGCTGGATTTTAACCCCAAGGGACTGAACCTCCTACCCAGGGCCTGCCACAGACCCTCTGGATCCCTTTGTCTGCGTGGAACTGGTCTCTAGTCGAAGGTGGGCAAAGCATCGGATGAAATGACAGACCAACACGAGAGATTGTGTAGAATCTGAATGTAATTTGTCAAATTGAGCATCAATTTTTTTTACAGAAGAAAATAGGGAAGATAGGTGACACATTGGCAAGGTACAAAGAGGTTACTGGATTCTTACACAAAACAGGAATACAAACACAGAAGGTCTGACATGAACCACCTGGGATAGAATTCATTGTTAACAACTGGGATCAAAAAGAGCTCCACCTAAGATCCACTTAATCTTGGAAGCCAGGGTCAAAGCCTTCATGCCCTTGCCATAGTTCCTATTTTAGTCTATTGTATAGTCCATCTTCCCCCTAGGCCATTGTAAATACGTGTGTATGGGTGTAACTCAGCTATCTATAGTTCTAAGTATTTACTCTGGTTCCTCCTTAGGTCTCAAACTTCCTGCTTCCTAGATGATGGTAAATTCCTGTGTAGAGCAGTGACTTAGCTTTTATTCAAAGTGATAGTGTAATACCAGAGGCAATTCTGAATGTCACTGAATAGGCAACATTCTTACTGAATTCCAAGCCCCTGGTCTGCTCAAGGACTTTCTAGGACATTGGAACACTGGTGAAGGCTTAGCTATGTCAGAATTCAATCTTAAAAGGCACTTATAAGATAATACTAAAAGAGAGCACGTGGATCCATACACCAGACTAACGTGGGAATAGGGTATGAGTATATGGGTTAAAGAGAACACTGGACTCCAGGAGGTGAGTTTCGTAAGTGGCTTCCAGGCCTCCGGCCTGTCAAGCTGACTTGACCAGAGTTCGTGGCAAGGGCCTTGCCAACCTGACTCCAGGGCATCAGTGACTCCTCTCAGATCCCACACCATGGTCACTTTTGATTTCAGAGAAGGGACACTTCCATGATGCATAGGTGTTTAAATTAGCCCTGGCATGTGCATTTCTTTCAGAGGAGGACACATGGCAGTGCTTGGCACTCGCTGGTCCCAACCTCCTTATATGTGTGGATCCTCAAGGAAGGCCATGATGATCAGGGCTTGGACATCAGCCAGCACTTTTGTATCTGAATCCCTTGGCAGAATTCTTTGCGTATTTCTTTGGTCATCATCTGTCTTGAGTAGTATCATTGGAGAATTAATGAGATGAAGTGTGTAAATGAAGAACCCCAGAGTAATAAACTCCCTCCCTCAACCCTCCTAATTCCTCCCAAGAATTCCCTCCCTTACACTCCCTACATCTCCCCAACTATGCACATAGGTAAAGACTTCAGAGGGCTTTCTCAGGCTTCATGGAAGTCCAGTAGAAAACAGCATCCACAAGAAAGGTGGGCAGGTAGCTCAAGGGGATGAAGAAGAGTTTAGCATCCCAGCCAGCTGAGTATCGGGTGCGAGGGTGGCAGGCAGTCAGAGCGTGCTCCATGCAGTCAGTCACCAAAGACAGGTCCTTGTTGCACCTCTTGTCCAATTCATTTACCATTTTCAGATCTATGCAGAATGAGGAATGATTTAGGTGGTCATTCAGCTCCCACCACTCCTGTCTTACAGCAGCATAGAGGAGACTATCCGTTCCCTATGTGGGAGAATCCATGTGTCTGAAACCCAAGCCCAGCCTGTCCTAGTTCCTCAGAAGGACCACAAACAATCTTCAAGGAAGAATTGAGCACTCGGTCACCTGTATCTTAGCTCATGGAAAGTGCTGATCTCATACCGCCTCGCATCCCTGAATTCAGTTATAGCCCCAAGAGCATGAGAGAATCAGAAGGAAGAGAGAAGCATGTTCTGAAAGATCAGAACTCCTTTCTGACCCCATACACAAACTGCACACCATCCCAAGGAAACGGGAAATGGGTTTTTTTTTTTTTTGAGGAAAAGGGTGAGGCATTAGAACTCCTAAAATTAGCAGGGGGTTAAGGGTTAAAGGGGTTAAAGCTGTATGTAGCTTTGGCCCTCAGAACTTACTTACAGGATGCCAGGTACTTCTCGCCATAGATCTCCCTGATTTCTGAGCTGGTCTGGTCCCACAGCATCTGGGTATTTGAGGATAATCTGGCACTACTGGCCATACCGGTCAGGAAGAAGCCAGGCTCTATAATAGCCACCTTCACCCCAAAGTAGGAGAGTTCCCTCCTGCAAGACAGACAGATTTCAAGGACTTCAGAGATCTTTCAGTGAGAACACTTTAATAAGAGTACAGTAGAATGCCAACAGGAGCCTGTGGTGTGGAAAGGCTACATACACACTTTGGATCTGGGATATACTGCCAATGGGGAAGAGTTTTTATTTTTTATTTTTGTTTTGGTTTTTCAATATGCACTCACTGATAGTGGATATTAGCCCAGAAACATAGAACACCCAAGATACAATTTGCAAAACACAAGAAAATCAAGAAGAGGGAAGACCAATGGGTGGATACTTCATTCCTTCTTAGAATAGGGAACAAAATACCCATGAAAGGAGTTACAGAGACAAAGTTTGGAGATAAGATGAAAGGATGGACTATCCAGAGACTACCCAACCCAGGGATCCATCCCATAATCAGCCACCAAACCCAGACACTATTGCATATGCCAGAAAGATTTTGCTGAAGGGACCCTGTTATAGCTGTCTTGTGTGAGGCTATGCCAGTGCCTGGAAAATACAGAAGTGGATGCTCACAGTCATCTATAAGATGGAACACAGGGCCCCCAATGGAGAGGCTAGAGAAAGCACCCAAGGAGCTAAAGGAGTCTGCAACCCTATAAGTGGAACAACAATATGAACTAACCAGTACTACCCCCAGAGCTCATATCTCTAGCTGCATATGTAGCTAGTCGGACATCACTGGGAAGAGAGGCCCCTTGGTATTGCAAACTTTTTTTTTTAATTTTTAATATTTTTATTACATATTTTCCTCAATTACATTTCCAATGTTATCCCAAAAGTCCCCCATAGCGCCCCCCACTTCCCTACCCACCCATTCCCATTCTTTTGGCCCTGGCATTCCCCTATATTGGGGCATATAAAGTTTGCAAGTCCAATGGGCCTCTCTTTCCATTGATGGCTGACTAGACCATCTTTCGATACATATGCAGCTAGAGACAAGAGCTCCGGGGTTCTGGTTAGTACATCATGTTGTTCCAACAATAGGGTTGCAGATCCCTTTAGCTCCTTGGGTACTTTCTCTAGCTTCTCCATTGGGAGCCCTGTGATACATCCAATAGCTGACTGTGAACATCCACTCCTGTGTTTGCTAGGCCCCGGCATCATCTCACAAGAGACAGCTATATTTGGGTCCTTTCAGCAAAATCTTGCTAGTGTATGCAATGGTGTCAGCGTTTAGAAGCTGCTTATGGGATGGATCCCTGGATATGGCAGTCTCTAAATGGTCCATCCTTTCATCACAGCTACGAACTTTGTCTCTGTAACTCCTTCCCTGGGTGTTTTGTTCCCAATTCTAAGAAGGGGCACAGTGTCCACACTTTGGTCTTCATTCTTCTTGAGTTTCATGCGTTTAGCAAATTGTATCTCATATCTTGGGTATCCTAAGTTTTGGGCTAATATCCACTTATCAGTGAATACATATTGTGTGAGTTCTTTTGTGATTGTGTTACTTCACTCAAGATGATGCCCTCCAGGTCCATCCATTTGGCTAGGAATTTCATAAATTCATTCTTTTTAATAGCTGAGTAGTACTCCATTGTGTAAATGTACCATAATTTCTGTATCCATTCATCTGTTGATGGACATCTGGGTTCTTTCCAGCTTCTGGCTATTATAAATAGGGCTGCTATGAACATAGTGGAGCATGTGTCCTTTTTACCGGTTGGGACATCTTCTGGATATATGCCCAGGAGAGGTATTGCTGGATCCTCCGGTAGTACTATGTCCAATTTTCTGAGGAACCGCCAGACTGATTTCCAGAGTGGTTGTACAAGCTTGCAATCCCACCAACAATGGAGGAGTGTTCCTCTTTCTCCACATCCTCGCCAGCATCTGCTGTCACCTGAATTTTTGATCTTAGCCATTCTGACTGGTGTGAGGTGGAATCTCAGGGTTGTTTTGATTTGCATTTCCCTGATGATTAAGGATGTTGAACATTTTTTCAGGTGCTTCTCTGCCATTCGGTATTCCTCAGGTGAGAATTCTTTGTTCAGTTCTGAGCCCCATTTTTTAATGGGGTTATTTGACTTTCTGGAGTCCACCTTCTTGAGTTCTTTATATATATTGGATATTAGTCCCTTATCTGATTTAGGATAGGTGAAGATCCTTTCCTAATCTGTTGGTGGTTTTTTTGTCTTATTGATGGTGTCTTTAGCCTTGCAGAAGCTTTGCAGTTTCATGAGGTCCCACTTGTCAATTCTCGATCTTACAGCACAAGCCATTACTGTTCTATTCAGGAATTTTTCCCCTGTGCCCATATCTTCAAGGCTTTTCCCCACTTTCTCCTCTATAAGTTTCAGTGTCTCTGGTTTTATGTGTAGTTCCTTGATCCACTTAGACTTGACCTTAGTACAAGGAGATAGGAATGGATCGATTCGCATTCTTCTACATGTTAACAACCAGTTGTGCCAGCACCATTTGTTGAAAATGCTGTCTTTCTTCCACTGGATGTTTTTAGCTCCCTTGTCGAAGATCAAGTGACCGTAGGTGTGTGGGTTCATTTCTGGGTCTTCAATTCTATTCCATTGGTCTATTTGCCTGTCACTATACTAGTACCATGCAGTTTTTATCACAATTGCTCTGTAGTAAAGCTTTAGGTCCGGCATGGTGATTCCACCAGAGGTTCTTTTATCCTTGAGAAGAGTTTTTGCTATCCTAGGTTTTTTGTTATTCCAGATGAATTTGCAGATTGCACTTTCTAATTCGTTGAAGAATTGAGTTGGAATTTTGATGGGGACTGCATTGAATCTGTAGATTGCTTTTGGCAAGATAGCCATTTTTACAATGTTGATCCTGCCAATCCATGAGCATGGGAGATCTTTCCATCTTCTGAGATCTTCTATAATTTCTTTCTTCAGAGACTTGAAGTTTTTATTATACAGATCTTTCACTTCCTTAGTTAGAGTCACGCCAAGATATTTTATATTATTTGTGACTATTGAGAAGGGTGTTGTTTCCCTAATTTCTTTCTCAGCCTGTTTATTCTTTGTGTAGAGAAAGGCCATTGATTTGTTTGAGTTAATTTTATATCCAGCTACTTCACTGAAGCTGTTTATCAGGTTTAGGAGTTCTCTGGTGGAATTTTTAGGGTCACTTATATATACTATCATATCATCTGCAAAGAGTGATATTTTGACTTCATCTTTTCCAATTTGTATCCCTTTGATCTCCTTTTGTTGTCGAATTGCTCTGGCTAGGACTTCAAGTACAATGTTGAATAGGTATGGAGAAAGTGGACAGCCTTGTCTAGTCCCTGATTTTAGAGGGATTGCTTCAAGCTTCTCACCATTTACTTTGATGTTGGCTACTGGTTTGCTGTAGATTGCTTTTATCATGTTTAGGTATGGGCCTTGAATTCCTGATCTTTCCAAGACTTTTATCATGAATGGGTGTTGGATCTTGTCAAATGCTTTTTCCACATCTAATGAGATGACCATGTGGTTTTTGTCTTTGAGTTTGTTTATATACTGGATTACGTTGATGGATTTCCGTATATTGAACCATCCCTGCATCCCTGGGATGAAACCTACTTGGTCAGGATGGATGATTGTTTTGATGTGTTCTTGGATTCGGTTAGCAAGAACTTTATTGAGGATTTTTGCATCAATATTCATAAGGGATATTGGTCTGAAGTTTTCTATCTTTGTTGGGTCTTTTTGTGGT
The DNA here is from genome assembly GCF_978045245.1 of Mus caroli. NCBI lineage: Eukaryota > Metazoa > Chordata > Mammalia > Rodentia > Muridae > Mus > Mus caroli. The sequence goes on along the minus strand of NW_028227264.1, from coordinate 127,411,103 downwards.
TTAGGTATCAGAGTAATTGTGGCTTCATAGAATGAGTTGGGTAGAGCACCTTCTGTTTCTATTTTGTGGAATAGTTTGTGAAGAACTGGGATTAGATCTTCTTTGAAGGTCTGATAGAACTCTGCACTAAACCCATCTGGTCCTGGGCTTTTTTTAGTTGGGAGACTATTAATGACTGCTTCTATTTCTTTGGGGGATATAGGGCTGTTTAGATCATTAACCTGATCTTGATTCAACTTTGGTACCTGGTATCTGTCTAGGAACTTCTCCATTTCATCCAGGTTCTCCAGTTTTGTTGACTATAGCCTTTGGTAGAAGGATCTGATGGTGTTTTGGATGTCTTCAGGATCTGTTGTTATGTCTCCTTTTTCATTTCTGATTTTGTTAATTAGGATGCTTTCCCTGTGCCCTCTAGTGAGTCTGGCTAAGGGTTTATCTATCTTGTTGATTTTCTCAAAGAACCAGTTCCTTGATTGGTTGATTCTTTGAATAGTTCTTCTTGTTTCCACTTGGTTGATTTCGCCCCTGAGTTTGATTATTTCCTGCCGTCTACTCCTCTTGGGTGAATTTGCTTCCTTTTGTTCTAGTGCTTTTAGGTATGTTGTCAAGCTGCTAATGTGTGCTCTCTCTAGTTTCCTTTTGGAGGCACTCAGAGCTATGAGTTTTCCTCTTAGAAATGCTTTCATTGCATCCCATAAGTTTGGGTATGTTGTGGCTTCATTTTCATTGAACTCTAAAAAGTCCTTAATTTCTTTCTTTATTCCTTCCTTGACCAAGGTATCATTGAGAAGAGTGTTGTTCAGTTTCCACGTGAAGATTGGCTTTCTATTATTTATTTTGTTATTGAATATCAGCCTTAGTCCATGGTGATCTGATAGGATGCATGGGACAATTTCAATATTTTTGTATCTGTTGAGGCCTGTTTTGTGACCAATTATGTGGTCAATTTTGGAGAAAGTACCATGAGGTGCTGAGAAGAAGGTATATCCTTTTGTTTTAGGATAGAATGTTCTGTAGATATCTGCCAGATCCATTTGATTCATAACTTCTGTTAGTTTCACTGTGTCCCTGTTTAGTTTCTGTTTCCACGATCTGTCCATTGGTGAAAGTGGTGTGTTGAAGTCTCCCACTATTATTGTATGAGGTGCAATGTGTGCTTTGAGATTTACTAAAGTTTCTTTAATGAATGTGGCTGCCTTTGTATTTGGAGCATAGTTATTCAGGATTGATAGTTCCTCTTGGAGGATTTTACCTTTGATGAGTATGAAGTGTCCCTCCCTGTCTTTTTTAATGACTTTGGGTTGGAAGTCAATCTTATCAGATATTAGAATGGCTACTCCAGCTTGTTTCTTCATACCATTTGCTTGGAAAATTGTTTTCCAGCCTTTCATTCTGAGGTAGTGTCTATCTTTTTCTCTGAGATGAGTTTCCTGTAAGCAGCAAAATGTTGGGTCTTGTTTGTGTAGCCAGTTTGTTAGTCTATGTCTTTTTATCGGGGAGTTGAGTCCATTGATATTAAGAGATATTAAGGAAAAGTAATTGTTGTTTCCTGTTATTTTTGTTGTTAAAGTTGGCATTCTGTTCTTGTGGCTGTCTTCTTTTAGGTTTGTTGAGGGATTACCTTCTTGTAGTTTCTAGGGCGTGGTTCCTGTCCTTGTATTGGTTTTTTTCTGTTATTATCCTTTGAAGGGCTGGATTCGTGGAGAGATAATGTGTGAATTTGGTTTTGTCGTGGAATACTTTGGTTTCTCCATCTATGTTAATTGAGAGTTTGGCTGGGTATAGTAGCCTGGGCTGGAATTTGTGTTCTTTTAGTGTCTGTATAACATCCGTCCAGGATCTTCTGGCTTTCATAGTCTCTGGTGAAAAATCTGGTGTAATTCTGATAGGCTTGCCTTTATATGTTACTTGGCCTTTTTCTCTTACTGCTTTTAGTATTCTATCTTTATTTAGAGCATTTGTTGTTCTGATTATTATGTGTCGGGAGGTATTTCTTTTCTGGTCCAGTCTATTTGGAGTTCTGTAGGCTTCTTGTATGTTCATGGGCATCTCTTTCTTTAGATTTGGGAAGTTTTCTTCTATAATTTTGTTGAAGATGTTTGCTGGTCCTTTGAGTTGAAAATCTTCATTCTCATCCACTCCTATTATCCGTAGGTTTGGTCTTCTCATTGTGTCCTGTATTTCTTGGATGTTTTGAGTTAGGATCTTTTTGCATTTTACATTTTCCTTGATTGTTGTGCCGATGTTCTCTATGGAATCTTCTGCACCTGAGATTCTCTCTTCCATCTCTTGTATTCTGTTGCTGATGCTGGTATCTATGGTTCCAGATTTCTTTCCTAGGGTTTCTATCTCCAGTGTTGCCTCATTTTGGGTTTTCTTTATTGTGTCTACTTCCCTTTTTAGGTCTAGTATGGTTTTGTTCATTTCCCTCATCTGTTTGGATGTGTTTTCCTGTTTTTCATTAAGGACTTCTACCTGTTTGATTAGGTTATCCTGTTTTTCTTTAAGGATTTGTAACTCTTTATCAGTGTTCTCCTGCAATTCTTTAAGGGATTTTTGTGCTTCCTCTTTAATGTCTTCTACCTGTTTAGCAGTGTTCTCCTGTATTTCTTTAAGTGTGTTATTAAAGTCCTTCTTGAAGTTCTCTACCATCATCAGGAGATATGCTTTCAGATCCGTGTCTAGCTTTTCTGGTGTGTTGGGGTGCCCTGGACTGGGAGAAGTGGGAGTGCTGGGTTCTGATGATGGTGAGTGGTCTTGGTTTCTGTTAGTAAGATTATTACGTTTACCTTTTGCCATCTGGTAATCTCTGGGGTTAGTTGTTGTTGTTGTCACTGTTTAAAGATTGGAGCAAAAGCTGTGTTCCACTCACCAGCAGTATCAAAATCCTGTGGCGGGGGTCGTGGGTAGCTGGCGGGTGTCAGCCGACCCTGCGCTCTAGCTACACCGGTGCTCTTCCGGCCGGATGAGGCCTGTGGCCCTACTCAGGCCGGTTTCTGCTTCCCTAACTAATGCAGTCTCAGGTCCCGCGCGCAATTGGATCGGAGCAGAAGCTGTGTTCCACTCACCAGAAGTCTTAAGATCCTGTGGTGGGTGTTGTGGGTAGCTGGCGAGTGTCAGCCGACCCTGCACCCTAGCTACCCCGGTGCTTTTCTGACCGGAAGAGCGGTATTGCAAACTTTATATGCCCCAGTACAGGGGAATGCCAGGGCCAAGAAGCGGGAGTGGGTGGGTAGGGGAGCAGGGCAGAGGGAGGGTATAGGGAACTTTCGGGATAGCATTTGAAATGTATATAAAGAAAATATCTGATAAAAAAATAAATAAATAAAAAGAAGTTGTGGCTCTGATGGAGAAGGTTTGTCAGTGTGGGTATGGATTGTAAGACCCTGATCCTTCATGCCTGGAAGCCAGTATTTTGCTAGCATCCTTCAGAGGAGATGTAGAATTCTCAGCTTCTCCTGTACCATGTCTCTCTGGCATTGCCATGCTCCCACATTGATAATAATGGACTGAATCTCTAAACATATAAATGTCATCCCCAATTAAATGTGGTCCTTATAAGAGTTGCTTTGGTCATGGTGCCTGCTCAGTAAAACCCTAAGACAGAACTGTTGCATTGCTAACACCATGAAATACATAGCATCCAGCAGCCTCCACTTCTTCACTTCTACCTTTCCCCACCTGGTGACCAGCTGCCATTCATATCTGGCCTGTCCATTCTCCAAGGAGAATCACCTATACATACAGGTTCCAGGTTCCCATATTTACTCTGGTGCAGTCTAATCCTGCTACAGGACCCTCGGCAAATCTGATGGCTAGCATGGTCAACACAGCTGACTAGCCATGTCAACCACTCAGGAAGGTCATAGTTCCTCTCTGTCTCCTCTCCCATTCTCTTATTTGCCAGAGTCTTTAGGTCATGATAGAAGCAGATAAGTTATGCTAGAATATGTTTATTATGGACCCTAAAAGAGGCCTGATATTTCTCTGTGGAGCTGAAAGAGACATTCACCCCAATTCAAAAACATGCTCAGCATATAGAGATCAGGGTTCTGTATTCCTGACACCAAAAAAAAAAAAAAAAAAAAAAATCACAGTTCTAATCCTAATCCAGAACAAAATGAACTCAACTCCTGTCTTGGTCATGGCCTCTTGTAGAGACATGGAGATGTTCTGGCCAGTGAATGGTTCAGTGAGGAGAATGCATGGGAGGCACATGTCCTCCCCATGATGGGGACTTTAAGAGCGTGATTAAATAAAAACTTCTCAAAGCTCTGCTATTGGACCCCTTCCCTTCCATTACCTGAGGGAGTCTGAGAAGGCCTCTACACCATACTTGGAGATGCAGTAACCACCACCACCAAAAGACACTAGGCCCACGATGCTGGAAACGTTGACCACACGACCCCTCGCCTTCCTCACTAAGGGCAGCATGCTTAGAGTCACCTCGATCATGCCCAACAGGTTCACATCCAGTATACTTGCAAAGTTCTGTTTGTTCATCCACTGACTGGGACCAGAGGGGACGGAGATGCCAGCGTTGTTGACCAGGCCCCAGAGTCCTAGGAACAGTGGGAAGAGAGGGTCACACAGTACAGGTTTAATTATGGATGAAATGCATATTCACAAGGTAAGACCACTGTGACTGGTGTTTACTGGAGAATAGGATACAATGAATAAGAACATGGTATCCACAGGGCTCTAGAACATGCCAGAGAATGCTTGCTCATAGCATGGATAATTTCATCCATTAAATTTTCCTTGCCCAGCTCCATGCCTGGGAATCAGCTAGCAGTGCCTTCTCATTTCCTAAATTTCAGAACAGATGGTGGAAAAATGGTGCACTTTTGTTAATCTGGAGACCAGGAAAGTACAATTTTTGTCTTAAATGTTGATGCCATCCTTGCAGAGGTTTTATTCTTTTATTTTGTGTGTTGGTTTGAATGACAAAAGCAGCCATAGGCTCATATATTTAAATGCTTGGTCCTGAGAGAGGGGTAGTGCTCCAGAGGGATTAGGAAGTGTGGCCCTTGTTGTCATGGCTGTGGCCATATTGGAATATAAGATTCACTGGCTATCCCAGGGTCTTGCTGTTCCTGCTACCTGTGGATAGAGATGTAGTATCTCAACTCCTTCTCTTGCACCATGACTGTTAGCCACCCACTACACTTCATGATATGATGATAAAAGCCAAAAGCTTTAATTGTATGCAAGCCCAAATTCAATGTTTCATTTATAAGACTTACCACAGTCATGGAATCTCTTCACAGAGATAGAATTCTGTCTATGACAGTGGTATCTTCATCTTACTCTGAGCAGTTTACACACTGCTAACCGTGACTTTCAAATGGTCAAGAAAGGGAGTAATAAAAAAGAAATAGTTTACATCATTATTCCTTATTATAGTAAGAAGAAAAGATAAAATAAGGGAGAAGGAACAGAGGAAACACAAAGGAGAAATGAAAGAAAAGACAAAATTAATCTCTGGAGGAATTTTTTTTGGGAAACAAACAATTGAAATCTTGATTGTGAGAAATTTGGAAAGCAGACTTTTGCTTTTTCTGCCCTAATGAAGCCAGCCTTGAAGTTAATAATGTTCAACTCTTGTGATTGATCAACATCTATACTAATGAAAATCAATATTGACCAACTCTCTTCAGATGCTTACAATCCTAATATATTGGCTGGTTTTGTGACAACTTGACACAAGTTAGAGTTATCAGAGTAGAAGGTGCCTTAGTTGAGGAAATACCTCCAAAAGATCGACCTGTAAGCCATTTTTTCAGTTACTAATCTAAAGAGGGTCTAGACTATTTTGGGTGGTGCCATTCCTGGGCTGCTGGTCCTAGGTTCTATAAGAAAGCAGGCTAAGCAAGCCATGAGGAGCAAGCCTGTAAGTAGCACCTCTCCATGGCGTCTGCATCAGCTCCTGCCTCCAGTTTCTTCCCAATTTCGTTTGGTGATGAACAGTGATGTGTAGTGTTATCTAAATAAACCCTTTCCTAGAACAACTTGATATTTGGTCATGATATTTGCAAGGCTGAAAACCCTAACTGAGACACTGAAGGACAGAAGAAAGGAGGTGACAGTATTTGCTAATAACCAACAGGACAGATTTTCCACTGTCAACCTGAACACACTGGGTACTTTCTGCCTCTCACCCGCAGGTGGTCCTCATTCATTCCTTTGGCCTTTAAGTCATGGATCTTCAAGGAACCATTCTGAAATGCCTACAGCTAAATACTATATCTCCACTGTCCATTTCTGTGCAGAGTGAACGGAAGACCAGTTGATTGAGATTCAGATGGGCATTTGTTGTTTTAAAACGTTGGCTCAATAAGTCATCTGCAGCCTTGGTTCAAAGGTATATCTTGTCCTTCTACAGATACATAATCTGTCATTGAGATTGTTTTTGTTCTGTTTTTTTAAAAAAAATATGGAAAAATATTTCTGTAGAAACTTCTTAAAATACATATATGAAGGAATTTCAGGGGTGTCACCATATAATGGTAGACATGACACCCTTAGTAAACATCTTGTGACACCAAGTAAAACCTTCAGTTCCAGGAATGGTTCACATCTTGTCACTAAAAGGGACCCATGCAATACCCCCTCTGTCTTAGGGTTTTACTTCTGTGAAGAGACACCATTACCAAGTCAATTCTTAGACAACATTTAATTGGGGTTGGCTACAGGTTCAGGCAAATGTTATTATTAAGGTGGAAGCATGGCAGTATTCAGGTAGACATGGGGTTAGAGGAGCTGAGAGTGCCACCTCTTCTTTGGAAGGCACCTAGGAGAAGACTGGCTTCTAGCCTGCTAGGATGAAGGTTTAAATCCCAAGCCCAAAGTGACCCACCTACTCCAACAAGACCACACCTCCAAAGAGTGCCACTTCCTGTCCTAGGCATACTCAAACCACCACACCCTCCAAACCCTCATTACAAACTATTTCTCAAGGCTTCTAGCTGCTCTCTTAACTTGATGATAAGGCTATTTAGCTGTGGTGGTTTACACATGCTAGGTCCAGAGAGTGGCACTATTAGGAGGTATGGCCTCGTTGCAGTACATGTGTCCATGTTGGAGGAAGTGTATCACTGTGGGCATAGGCTTTAAAATCCTCATGTCAGCTCCCTGGAAGCCAGTCTTCTGTTTGCCTTCTCAACGACACGTAGAACTCTCAGCTCCTCCTACACCATGCCTGCCTACATGATGCCACGCTCCTGCCTTGATGATGGATTAAACATCTAACCCTTTAAACCAGCCCCAATGAAATGTTATCCATCTAAGAGTTGCCTTGATCATGGTGTCTATTCATAGCAGTAACCCTAACTAAGACAGAAGTTGGTACCAGGACTGTGGTTTTGTTGTGATAGGCCTGAACGTGCTTTTGTTTGGAAGAATGTGGATTTTAAGACTACAGTTAAGGGAGAGCATGAATCTCAGAAGATGCTTTGAATCCTCAATTTTTAACAGTATTGAGACTGTCACACACTATTGGGACTTTTGAAGTTGGATTATATGTATTTTGCATTATGATATGTTTAGGTATGGCCCCCACAGACCCATGTGTTTGAACAATCCTATGGAGGTCAGGGAGGAGAATGTAATGCTTTGAATATGCTAGACCAAAGGAGTGGCATATTAGTGGGTATGACCTTGCTGAAATAGGTGTGGCCTTTTTGTAGGAAGTGTGTGACTGTGGTTGTGGACTTTAAGACCTCCATCCTAGCTCCCTGGAAGCCAGTCTTCTTTTGTTTGACTTTGGAACAAGATTTAGAACTCTCAGCTCCTCCTCTATCATGCTTGCCTGGACACTACCATGCTCCCACCTTGATAATGGAATAAACTCCTAAGCCTGTTAAGCCAGCCCCAATTAAATGTTGTCCTTCTAAGAGCTGCCTTGGTCATGGTGTCTGTTCACAGCAGGGAAACCCTAATTTAGTCAATAGCTGAAGACCATATTATCTGATGTCATCACACTGAGAGAAGGCAAGCCGGTCCCCACCTAAGTCTCACTGCTACAGAATAACATTCAAAGCGCAATCACTACTGTTACCCAGGCTCAAGCCCTGTGCTATACCACAGAGACTTGTCTTTAAGACATACAGTGCAATAAAGGCACCAATGTCATGAGGGTAACTAAACACTTCTCATTAGATTGAAGGTCTGCTTGCTGAGATGGAAACCATCACGACACTACTAAAGTGACCAAGAACCTGAGACTAGATAGGTCACAGACCTATGGGAAATCTAAATATTATTCTTATTCTAAGAGAATAGACTGTAGTAAGACTCGTAAGGCATATTACTAACAACACTCAATGTCCAGTGATATGATCAATCTCCATCCAGAAAACTGTGTCCTGCCATAGACAAGAATTAAAACAGAGACACACAAGTGGTCAATGCGCAGAAAGTCAGAGACTCTGACACACTTCAGTCCTTATAAAAGGGATGACTTCATCACACCCCTCCCCTCAAGGCCCAGAGATCTATGAAGATGAAGAGGCAGAAACATTTTAAGAGCCAGAGGTGATGGGTGACTCCAAGGAGGCTGTCTTACAGACACATCAGGACTACTGCTCACATGAACTCACAGGGACTCTGGCAGCACACATAACACCTGCACAGGCTCAGGGAGCCAGGGAGCCAGCACTGAGCAGGGAAAGTGGACACATGGTCTAACCTCTAAGCAAGCAGCTATTTGTAACTGATAACTGCTGTCCAAGGAAGAAACAGTTTTCTGCACTGTAGTGTCAATGGTGCCTTGTCATCACTTTATTGTGCACTGTGTGAAGATTCAAATGCTGATTTCTTGGCCACTATATCTGCTTACCATCCTTATTCAGACACTATCCAGGTGCAAACTTGTGTAAACAACAGCTCTCCCATTGTTCCCTGAAGTGTCACTAAAGGGACCTTAACAACCAAAGACTGAGCAGGGGAGAGAACAGGCTGGACTTCTCCCCGCCAGGGGAGGGAGCTGGAGAAGAGGAGGTATGGCTTAGCCACCTGCAGAGAGTCTAGGAGACACCATAAGAAAACACCTGGACAGTCCATATTGTTGTTCCACCTATAGGGTTGCAGATCCCTTCAGCTCCTTGAGTACTTTGCCTAGTTCCTCCATTGGGGGCCGTGTGATCCATCCAATAGCTGACTGTGAGCATCCACTTCTGTGTTTGCCAGGCCCCGGCATAGTCTCACAAGAGACAGCTATATCTGGGTCCTTTTAGCAAAATCTTGCTAGTGTATGCAATGGTGTCAGCGTTTGGAAGCTGATTATGAGATGGATCCCCGGATATGGCAGTTTCTAGATGGTCCATCTTTTCGTCTCAGCTCCAAACTTTGTCTCTGTAATTCCTTCCATGGGTGTTTTGTTCCCAATTCTAAGAAGGGGCAAAGTGTCCACACTTTGACAATATGAGCTAACCAATACCCAACCCCCCCAGCTTGTGTCTCTAGCTGCATATGAATCAGAAGATGGCCTAGTCGGCCATCAGTGGAAAGAGAGGCCCATTGGTTGTGCAAACTTTATATGCCTCAGTACAGGGGAACACCAGGGCCAAGAAGTGGGAGTGGATGGGTAGGGGAGTGGGTGGGGGAGCGTGTGGGGGACTTTTGGAATAGCATTGGAAATGTAAATGAAATAAATACCCAATAAAAAAATATGAATAAAAAAAAGAAAAGAAAACACCTGGAGCAGAGAAAGACTAAAACTGCAATTATCTCTATTATTTTGTCTGGAAGCTTGGCAGATTAGTTTAGAGGATTGAAATAGAGTAATTCTGCCCTTTAAGCATGTTAAATAAATAAATAAATAAATAAATTAGACCAGTCTCATTTTGGGGGGAGTTACCTGGCTAAGAAGCAAACTGTAACACAGGGATTAAAAAGGCACTCAGTGAGCCTCATACACAAGAGAGCTAGTATCTCCACAAAATAAACTCTGTGAAATTTTGGGAGGAAAGAGGAGACTGTATTTTTGGTTTTTGGATTTTTGGTTTTTTGGTTTTTTTCATTATGTTTTGTGCTGGCTTCTTTGCTTGTTTCTTGTTGTTTGTCTTTTGTTATTTTTTGTTTGGTTGTTTGTTTATTTATGTTGCTTTTCCTTGGGGGTTTTTATTTTCTTTTTGTTTTTCAGACAGAGAGAGAGAGAAAGACAGACAGACAGAAAAACAGACAGACAGACAGAAAGAAAATGAACTTGTGTGACTGGGACATGGGGAGGATCTGGGAGGAGTTGGGGAAAGGAAAAACATGATCTAAATGTTTGCATATATGTATGTATGTATATGTACATATATATACAGATATTAAAATATAACAGATATTTTAATCCTAGGATCACAAAATACACATGCTTGCAAACTTAGAATTGACTAGAAGTTTCACAAGACAGTTCTTAGGACAACAAGTACAAAGAACAAGCTGAGTGAGGTGACCCTTTCTGTCGATGCCAACAGGAAGGAGTTGAGCAGCAGGTTCATCAGATGGTATCCAGACCCATTTCTAGAACCCTGCCTCAAACACGCAAGCCAGAAAAACACAAAGGGAATAAATGATACCCAACACAAATGCTAAAATTAGTGGGTCTTGGTTAAGGGTCAATTTATTTTAATTCAGTGAATATTATTATTGTAACTAATGTTCTTTAAGTGGCAAAGTAGCTAAAAAAAGAGAGAAGCTTACATTTTTCAAATGGAAAGAAAACACATACATTAACTCTTCAGGTCAAAGTGCTACTGGTTTTTATACACTGGATAGTAAATTGGAGGTTAATTGTAGTTTGACATGTCTAGAGTTTAGAACAATAACTGCTTCTAACTTCTTTTTATTTAAATTTATCATTTAAATAATAACAAAAATGGTGGAGGGAGAGACAAAGGGAGAAAGAGATTGACAAGGCAGTGGTGTGTGTGTGTATGTAAGAGAGAGACCACGTCCCAGCTTTTTCTGTCCTAAGTTTTCCTTGACTTTGGGCTTAAGCATGGCAATGATTATGACTCTCCCTGCCAAGGTGCACAGGTACTGCATGAGAACATGTTCCAGAACTGAGCGAGCACATACACACTGGCACATGACCTTCACACAGAGACCAGATCCCAGGAGCCCAGAGCTTGCCTCCCTCCTCACAGTCTCTATCCTAGGACTCAGGAGCCAACAATCCCGTCTTTCTACATACAAAGTCAAAGAGGACGGAGAAGAATTTGGACATGAAAACTTCCCAAGGCACCAGCTGACTAGGAACACACAGCTTGGAGGACTCAGTGTAGAGGTAAGAGGACAGACTAATATGCTGGAGAAGGGCAGAATCTGTAGTCACACCAACTCCACCCTGACTCCCACCGGGAATCTTTTCAGGACTACACAGGCCTTCCCTTCACTCAAAGACAGAAAATGAACAGCACAGACAGGACTCTCAGTGGTACCTCTGTTCCCAACACGCTCCTTCACCCACTGAGTGGCTGCCACAATACTCTCTGTCTTGGTGACATCCAGGATCACTGTCTCCAGCCTGTCAGATGTCTTGTTCCTCAGCTCCTCAGCTCCCTTCTCCGTCAGACATGCAGCCAGCACCCTCATGCCTCTCCTGTCCAGCTGTCTGGCCAGCAGGTTCCCAAAGCCAGAGTCACAGCCCGTGATGAAGACATACTTGTCTTGGAGATGGCTCACCACCTGCCTCTCCCTGAAGAAGCGAAGGAGTGTCCACAGTCCCACCAGTGATACTAGGTAGAGCCACATGGTTTGTAGAAGACAAGCAGAGAGAGAGAGAGATACTCTGTGTCAAAATGAGGCTGGCCTCTACTCACACAGGAAGGTGTAGACATCCAGGACACCACCCTGCTGACATACATTCTTTTGTATTTTTTATAATTATTAATGCCTTAGATCTCTGGTCTTTGACCTGCTTTTGAACAGCAGACATATCATGCCCACTGGCTCTCCCTATGTCACTGCCAAGGAAAACACTACTGACTGTTGAATAACATAGGTCTATTCTCTTATGATCTTTGTTTCCTGGACTCGTGTGGGAATATATGTATGTGTGTCATTACATATGGCTCATGGCCCAGTCCCAGACTCAGCTTGTGTCTCTGTAATTTGCACTCTGGGGCCACAACCCAGGAGGTTGTGATCATAATGAGAAACTAATCGTAACCTATTCTTGGATGCAGGACAACTTATAGGAGAGGACAGGGAAAGCTGGTGCCCTCCTAATACAGCAGCTCCTGAGAAGGTAGAAAGCCACCCCAAACATGGAAGGCTGACATCAAAGGAACACTAGGTGATAGCGCTGGGACCGCAGACACATCAGGACTCCCAGAGTAGGTATGGGAAAGGAAATGACTTTCCTCTCAATTGACCCTTCTTCTGGCTGCCTGGATTCAAGCAGACATGAGCACAGAGTTCTTCAGGTGTGACTTCCATGACTGCCCCTGACTCACCTGAGCCAGGATGCCTTTCTTAATTTCCCAGGAAGCCTTGCTCAGAAACTCTAGAGTAGTGTGTGGAGCTTTCCATATGGCTACTGGTCTGGGGAATGCCTGACTAACCCTCTGATTCTAGCTCAAAATAAACCTAGTGTCTCCTTCAGGAATGATGTCATGATTCCCTTACCTGGCACTTCCACAACTTTCTGTTCTAACCAGTAAGGAATCAGACTGTCCTTGTGCTCTCAAAAACCATGTTTCTATCAGGCAGTGCCCCACTACAGGTTAGATTACACCTGTGCACTAAGGCCTGGATCTTGGTTATCAGTGGGTTATCTGTGAATCTGGAGCTGGGCCACTCTCCCTCCAAGGCGGTAGCTTCCCCTGGATCTGCTATGCATTTGCCCTGCTCTTCCCTCTCACTGTTCCTGATTGTGTTTGACTTAGTGATGGTAATCCTCATCCTCCTGGCTCCAATCCTGTCCCTCCTCCTACTTCTGCAGAAGGTACTAGTGCTAGGACATTCTTCATGTAGTTGTTAGCACCCAACAGGTCCTCAGAGTCCTAACACTGAATTGCATCTTGTAAGATGTAGTGCTGGCTTTTCTTGACCAAAGTACGTGCAGATATTATTTCTCTTAGTTCTAGTATCCCTTCAACAGTGAGTTCTCTAGAGTATTCCTTCTATGGTCATTTTCCAATGCTCTCTCCTACAGTTCTTTCCATATCAACCCTGATAGAAATGTGCACTCTTTTTGGACTAAGATCTTCTAGAACACAGCAGGATCTAGATCCAGCCCTGGAATTTCTGGATAAAGTCAGAGAGAATAAGAAAGTGGACGTGACTCTGTTGAAGAAGTCACAGGGCTGAAGAGAAAGCCTCAGAGACACCTCCCTGAGGAGGTTTCTCAGTCCATCCATCCCTCCTGAGATTATCACACCAGGCAAATGACAGTGCCCAGTTGTTCCTCTTCCCTGTCCTGGGGAGGGTGGGCTGGACCCATTCCAGGTCAGACCCTGTGAATATTTAACAAGACAGCCCTTCTGCCCGCTGGGCTGCTCTGATCTACTGAGGTAGATGGGAACAGAACCATCTACTGGGATCAGGAGTCCAGTTCAGTCAAGTGGGGAAGCACTTTCTCCCCAAAGGCAGTGTATCCCACCCTTTCTTCTTCATGCAAAAGGGAGGAGAGGTAGAGCCTAGAGTTGGTGCTGTGAAGGTGGAAACAGGCCCACTATCAAGCCTGTTTCCCAACTTGACCATGTGCTGCCCCTACTCAGTTGTAGTTGGGAATCAGAAATGATAGACTATTGTGTTCTAATGGCTAAGGATCTAGAACTGGAGGCATGGGAATTGAGTGAGACATCCTCTTTTGGCAGCTGAAGTCCTTCTGTGTTCCTCTGAGTACACTGGCTTCTCCCAACAAAGAAACCTGAGTGAGGAGGAATGGGGGTTCCTCCAGAAATGTTGCAGATAGCCTGGGATCACCTTACAGGGCACTTCCTGCCAATTACACATGGTTCTGTCTCATCATGATGCTCTTCAGCCTCTACCCATGCTTAGGGTAGATCTGGCCTGGGTGTTGCCCCTCCCTGTGGAGCTAGTGTGATGTTCCAGAGAGGACTGAGATGAGTCCAGCCTCCTGACCAGCTCCTCACAGGCTATTATGTGCAAAGATACTGTTGTGTTACTGTTGAGGGAAATATTTTTAAAAGGCCAGCAGGGTTCCCACACTACTGCCTGCAACTCTCAGCCCCAGCCTGGTTGTACAGACTCTGTGTCTAGCTACACTATACAGGATCTTCTTCCCACCCATCCTCCCTTTCCCTTCTCCTCCTCTGAGTTGCTCTCTGTCACTGTGACTCTTTGTTCTGCCTCCCTTTTCCCTGTCCAATTAAACCTGTTATGTCCTGAGACATCTCAAAATGAAATAAAATATAAATGCAGGTTTTGGAGAGATGGGTCAGCCATTAAGAGTGCTTCCTGCTGTTTTGTAGGGTCCAGCTTCAATTTTTGACAACTACATTTTATGGCTGAAAACTTCCTGTAACCAGTGGGCCTCATCTTCCTTCTCACCTTTGAGAGTACTCCTATACATGTAACATACAGGTACACACACATATGCTCAAAGGTCCTACCACAAGCCTTTGAAGTTAACATAAGTGAAATGAATGACCAGGTACATGATAGGGTTGGCATTTTCCATTTTCAATTAAACCAGAAATTTGCCACAGACCACCTCAGTCAGGTATGGGGATCCCTGGAATGGGAGTCCTTGAAGCTAAGTGGGTAAGGATTCGGCTGTGACAAACAGAAACAAACACAGAGGCAGTTTGAATCTGAGTGTGTTTTGCAGCTCTCAAGCAAGGGATTTTATACCTTAAGAAGCCAAACATTACATCTCTTAGAAACTATATCCAGTGAAACAATCACAAATACCAACAAAAATCATTTGGCAGAGTAAAGCACAAAAATCATCTAAGCATTACAACTCTGAAACCATGTATGTATTCAGTGAATCACAAAACAGAACAGGTAACATCATTATAAACCATCAAAATATAACAATTCTAAAATAATGTATTCAGTGGGGGGCCATCGTCCAAGGCTAGTGGCATGTTTCGAGGAGCAGGTTAATAAATCTTTAACGGTCAGTGCTCTTAACCACTGAACTAACTTTCCAGCTCAATGGTCAATTATTATTTAACATCTAGTGCCTGATTTTTTAATATAAATCTTCAATGTATAAATGTAAACTATTTTAGTTCTTTCTAATTAAGGCTTTCTTTACCTTATACCAAAATCCACCTCCGATGACACACATGTAGCCATATGAAATTTTATTGTTGGGAAAGTTTTTATCTATCTTAATAGTTTTGTAAATGATTTAAAAATTAAAGTGTTGGTTTTCTTGGGGATAAGGTCATGTTAGTGGCCCCATTTCTAGGGATGCTTTCTTACCCATTATTCTCACTTAAGATCTTGGCCTAGGCTACCAGGAACATGTAAATAAGAAAAGGAATAAGAGAAAACAAAGCAGATAGATTGCCATGACAACTATGGCTCAATATTTTTTCTCCAGCGAAGAGTTCCACAACCGGTTCCAGGAGGTCTCTCCCTTTTGAGGTTAATCGCCTCAGTCTATGAAACTTGTCACACAGATCCTACTGGAGGTGGTGTGGCAGAAATTATTGTTTACTTTACAAGTTTCTCCTGTGACTTCTCAGCCTCCATGTTTCTACTTAGAGAAGAAGAGTCAGGCATCTATGGAAGTCCCACCAAAGCACAAGTCTGCACTGAGCCCAGGATTCTCTGCCTTTTCCACACATGCTGTCCCTGCTCAGCCTACTCTTGAGATTCACCAACCTAGCACCAGGCAAAGCCAGGCCTCAGAGCACCTCAAGTACAGGACCTTTGTTCTTTTGCAAATACTGTCCATAAAATGAAAACCAGAGTTGAGAGGGACACTCTTGGCACGGTGCTGGAGGAGTGTGGCAGTGGAACAGAGGGAGGGGACATGAGAAGTTGCCTGGGACAAAGACAGATGGAAAATCAGAAGGTCTTTGTTGTGATGGTCAGTCAGTGATTCTTATATGAAGAAATGGTCATTTATTGGGTCTGGAGGGAGGCATGGTCTCTTAGTGAGTCTGCAGGGAAGGCACGGTCTCTTAGTGAGTCTGCAGGAAAGGGAAGGTCACTTAGGGAGTCTGCAGGGAAGACATGGTCACTTAGTGAGTCTGCAGGAAAGGGAAGGTCACTTAGGGAGTCTGCAGGGAAGGCATGGTCACTTAGTGAGTCTGAAGGGAAGGCATGGTCACTTAGTGAGTCTGCAGGGAAGACATGGTCACTTCGTGAGTCTGCAGGGAAGGCATGGTCACTTAGTGAGTCTGCAGAAAAGCGATGGACGCCTAGTCTACAGGGAATTGATGATCACCCAGTGAGTCTGCAGGAAGGAATAGTCATTTAGTGATTCTGCAGTGAATATATGATCACTTTGTGAGACTGCAGAGAAAGGAGTGGTGAAGTCGAGGCCTACAGGTAAATTCCGTTCATGGGCTTGCATGCAGAGACTTCTGCACTATTTGTTGGTGTTAAGTTTTGAATGGAAAGTTGTTGTTCCTACTTCAGTTGCTGCAAGGGCTGAGACAAAGCCAGAAGAAGCCTGCTGTCCTGTAGAAACCCTTCTCAGGACATTTCCCCTTACCCCTGTGATCCAAACCTCACTAACCTCCAAAGCCAAGGTTTAAATCTCAGGATACAGGAAATAATGTCATACTTTGCTCTAAAAAGAAAAAGAGTCCAAAAAGAAGCCATGATTTTGAAACAAATTTAAAAAATTGGTGTCCCCATCCTCTGCTGTATGCTCACCACCAGAGACTGAACCTCCCACCCAGGGCCTGCTGACCTGACTCCAGGGCATGGGTGCTGGCATTATTAGTGACTCTCTCAGACCCCACACCATGGTTGCAGGTGACTTCAGAGCAGGGACACTTCCATGCTGCATAAGGGCTTAACTAGCCAGGGCAAGTGCATTTCCTGCAGAGGAGTACACAGGGCACTGTTTGGAGCAAGCTGGTCCTAACCTCCTCATCTGTGTGGACCTTCATTGAAGGCCATGATGCTCAGAGCTTGAGCATCAGCCAGTACTTTTGTATCTGAATCCCTTGGCAGAATTCTTTGCCTATTTCATTGGTTATCATCAGTCTCAAGTAGTATCATAGGAGAATTAATGAGATGAAGTGTGTTGACTAAGAACCCCAGAGTAAAACACTCCCTCTGTTGACCCTCTTAATTCCTTCTAAGAATTCCCTCCCTTACACTTCCTACATCTCCCAAACTATGCACATAGGTGAAGACTTCAGAGGGCTTTCTCAGGCTTCAGGAAATCCAGTAGACAACAGCATCCACAAGAAAGGTGGGCAGGTAGCAAGGGGAGGAAGAAGAACTTGGCATCCCAGCCAGCTGAGTATAGGGTGCGAGGGTAACAGGCAGTCAGAGGGTGCTCCATGCAGTCAGTCACCAAAGACAGGTTTGTGTTGCACCTCTGGTTCATTTTGTTTAGGCATTTCAGACCTATGCAGAATGAGGCATGAATTAGGCAGTTTTCCAGTTCCCACCACTTCTGTCTAACCACAACATAGAGGAGAATTTCTATTCTTTGTGTCAGAGAATCAATGCTATGGAACCCAAGCCTAGCCTGTCCCAGTTCATCTGAAGGACCACAATCTTCAAGGATGAATTGAAGTCACCCGTTTCTCAGCTCATGGAAAATGCTGATCTCATACCATGTCCCATCCCTGAATTCAGTTACAGTCCCATGCTCATGAGTGGATCAGAAGGAACAAAGCAGCATGTTCTGAAAGACAAAAACTCTTTTCTAACCACATACTCAAACTGCCCACCATCCCAAGGAAATGGATCTAAATTACTGTTCTTTGAGGATAAAGAGCAATTCATTAGAACCACTAATATGAGCAAGGGGTTAAGCGTTCAGGGCTGGACTTTGTTTTGGTCCTCAGGGCTCACTTACAGGATGCCAGGTATTTCTCCCCATAGATCTCCCTGATTTCAGAGCTGGTCTGGTCCCACAGCACCTGGATGTTCGATGATAATCTTTCACTCTCAGTCATATCAGTCAGGAAGAAGCCAGGCTCTATAATAGCCACCTTCACCCCAAAATAGGAGAGCTCCCTCCTGTAAGGCAGAAGGATATCAAGGGTTTCAGAGGTCTTCAGTACAGTAGGATGAGAACAACAGCTTGTGGTAAGGAAAGGGCACACCCTTTGGATCTGGAATGTGCAGGAAATGAGGAAGGATTTCTGTGCTTTTGGATGCCACACTAAGTGTTGGTGTGTGTAGCTCACTGCTCTAAAAGTACACATTCTAGTCTAAGCACAGTAACAGTGACACCTTTCTCCACAAAGTGCAGATGTAAAGGATTCTATTCCTTGTCAAATCACTGCCACATCATAAGTATAGTAAACCTCCACCTACTCCACATCTCTCCTAGGAAGCTCTCAGAATACACCCCTCCCCTTTCTTCAAGCAGGTGTCTCCAGAGAGTAAACTCCTGAATCAAACTCCCTCACATTGGCAGGCTACCTGTTCCCTGTCCCAAATGGCAGCCCAGGTTCCATCCCTTGGAAGAGTTGCATTGCCAACAGCTGGAGATACATAGCATCCCCACAAGTCTACCTTTATCCACCTGATAACCACCCTCCTTTCATAACTGGCCTGTCCATTCTCCAAAGAGAATCCACCTACACATCCAGGTTCCAGGTTCCCATGTTTACTCTGATGCAGTCTAATCCTGCTACAGGCCCCTCAGCAAATGTGATGGCTAGCATGGTCAACACAGATGGCTGTCCATGCCAACACCACAGGAAGGTCACAGTTCTTCTTAGTCTCCCCTCTCACTCTTTTAGTTGTCATAGTCCTTAGGTCATGATTGAAGCACATATGTTAGGATAGAATGTGTTTATTGTAGATCCTACAGGGGGCCTGACATCTACCTATGAAGTTGAAAGAGATATTCACCAAAATTTAAAAACATACTCAGCATATGGAATGGATTCTTCACCCAAAAACCTCACAGTTCCAATCTTATCCCATTAATATCCCCTAACACCCCACTTCCTCTACAACAGGAAGAATGAACTCAACTCATGTCTCAGTCCTGACCTCTTCTATAGACATGGAAATGTGCTCACCAGTGAATGATTCAAGGGAAAGGTTAGACAGACCCAGATGACTAGTGTCATTCCTATGATGGTGACTTTACGAGTGTGATTAAATAAAAACCTTCCTAAATCTTCACTGAGGAACTACTTCCCTTCCAGTACCCAAGGGAGTCTGAGAAGGCCTCTACACCATACTTGGAGATGCAGTAACCACCACCACCAAAAGACACTCGGCCCACGATGCTGGAAACGTTGACCACACGACCCCTCGCCTTCCTCACTAAGGGCAGCATGCTTAGAGTCACCTCGATCATGCCCAACAGGTTCACATCCAGTATACTTGCAAAGTTCTGTTTGTTCATCCACTGACTGGGACCAGAGGGGACGGAGATGCCAGCGTTGTTGACCAGGCCCCAGAGTCCTAGGAACAGTGGGAAGAGAGGGTCACACAGTACAGGTTTAATTATGGATGAAATGCATATTCACAAGGTAAGACCACTGTGACTGGTGTTTACTGGAGAATAGGATACAATGAATAAGAACATGGTATCCACAGTGCTAGGTTCTCATGCTAGAGACTGCTGGCTCCAAGCATGGACACCTCATCCATTAATTCTTCCTGTCCCAGTTCCTTGCCTGGGAACAGCCAGCAGTCCCTTCTCACTTGCTAAGTTTAAGGACGGATGGTGGGAACATGGTGTACCTTTGTTATTCAGGAGACCACTAAAGTACATTTGTGTTTTACATGTTGGTGCCATCCTTGAAGATGTTTTATTCTTTTACTTTGTGTGTTGGTTTGAATGGAAACAGCAGCCATAGGTTCATATATTTGAAAGCTTCGTCCTGACAGAGGGTAGTGCTTGAGAGAGATTAGGGGCTGTGGCCCTGTTAAACTGGTGTTGCCCTGTTGGATTATGTGATTAACTGGGAGTAGGCTATCCCAGGGTCTTGCTGTTCCTGCTACCTGTTGATATAGATGTAGTATCTTAGCTCCTTCTCTAGCACCATGATTACCTACAGCCCACCATACTTCCTGTCATGATGATAATGGCCTAAATCTTTAGATGTATGCAAGCTCAAATTGAATGTTTCATCCATAAGAGTTACCCCAGTCATGCCATGATGTCATAGAGATAAAATTCTGTAGAAGACAGTTGTATCTTCGAGCTACATTGAGCAGTTTACACACTGCTGCCTATGTCTTTCAAAAGGGCAAGAAAGGTAGTTATAAGGAAGTATTTGTTTCCATTATCATTACTTATTATAGTAAAAAGAAAGAATAGTCATGAGGAAAAAGAGAAGGAACAGAGGAAAATACAAAGGACAAAAGAAAAAATGACAAAATTAATCTCTGGAGGAAATTTGGTTGGGAAACAAACAACTGAAACCTTGATTGTGGGAATTTTGGAAAACAGAGCTGTGCTGTTCACCTCTGCTAAAGCTGGCCTTAAAATTAATCATGATCAATTCTTTGTTTGTTTGTTTGTTTGTTTGTTTTTTGAGATAGGGTTTCTCTGTATAGCCCTGGCTGTCCTGGAATTTACTTTGTAGGCCAAGCTGGCCTCAAACTCAAAAATCTGCCTGCCTCTGCCTCCTGAGTGCTGGGATTAAAGGCGTGTGCCACCATGCCCGGCTCATGATCAATTCTTGTATTAATCAACATCTATACTGATGAAAATCAATGTTGATCAACTTTCCTCAGATGCTTACAAAACCCAATATATAGGCTGGTTTTATGACAACTTGACACAAGCTCGAGTCATCAGAGGAAATGCCTCCCTAAGATCCAGCTGTAAGGCATTTTCTCAATTAGTGAACAACCAGGGAGGTCACAGCCCATTGTGAGTGATGCCATCCCTGGGATTCTGGTCCTGAGTTTGTAAGAAAGCAGCTGAGCAAGCCGTGGGAGCAAGCCAGTATGCACCACCATTCCATGGCCTCCAAGTTCCTTCTGAATTTAAGTTCATTTCCTGACTTCCTTTGGTGATGAAAAGTGATGTAGAAGTCTAAGCTTTCCTCCCCAAATTGCTTTGGCAACAAAAAAAAAAAAAAACCCTTAGGCACCCAGGGACAGGATAAGGGAGGTGACAATCCTTGCTGAGAACCAACAGGACAGATTTTCCACTGTCAACCTGAACACACTGGGTTCTTTTTGCTACTACCCACAGGTGGCCGTCACTCATCCCTTTCGCCTTCAAGTCACGGATTCAGAATCCACTCTGAAATACTTAAAGTAAAGACCATATGCCCACCATTGATTTCTGTGCAGAGTGAATGGGAGACTAGTTGATTGAAATTAAGATCGGCTTTTGTGGATTTGAAAATGTTGGCTCAGTAAGGCTTCTGCCTTTTTGGCTCAAAAGCATGTCTTGGGTTTTTTTTTTTTTTTTTTTTTTTTTTGGTTTTTCGAGACAGGGTTTCTCTGTATAGCCCTGGCTGTCCTGGAACTCACTTTGTAGACCAGGCTGGCCTCGAACTCAGAAATCCGCCTGCCTCTGCCTCCCGAGTGCTGGGATTAAAGGCGTGCGCCACCACGCCCGGCTATGTCTTGGGTTTTTATAGACCCATAATATGTAATCGAGATTGTTTTTGTTCTGGTTTGAAAACACATATATAAAGCCACTTCCATAGAAACTTCTTAAAATACATATATGAAAGGATTTCATTGGAGTTGCCATATGATAGTGGACATGATATCTAAGTACACATCATAATTCACCATGTAAAACCTTCAATGCCAAGAATGGGTCACATTTTTGTCCCTAAAAGCAATCCAAGGAATACCCCATCTGTCTTAGTTAGAGTTTTACTGCTGTGAACAGACACCATGACCAAGACAACTCGTAGACATTTCATTGGGGCTGGCTACAGATTCAGATGTTCAGTCCATTATCGTCAAGGTGGGAGCATGGCAGTATCCAGGCAGACATGGGGCTGGAGGAGCTGAGAGTCCCACCTATTTTTTGGAAGGCATCTAGGAGAAGACTGGCTTCTAGGCAGCTAGGAGGAGGGTTTTAAAGCCCAAGCCCACTGTAGCACACTTACATCACAAGGCCACACCTACTCCAACAAGGCCACACCTTCAAATAGTTGCACTTCATGGGCTAGGCATACACAAACCACCATCCTCCAGACCCTGAGTACAGGCTATGCTCAAGGCTACTACTAGCTGCTCTCCCAACCTGATGGTAAGGCTATGTAGCTGTGGTGGTTTGAATATGCTGGGGCCAGGAAGTGACAGTTTTACGAGGTATATAGCCTTGTTGCAGTAGGTATAGGCATGTTGGAATAAGTGTATCACTGTTGGCAAATGCTTTAAACCCTCATCCTAGCTCCCTGAAAGCCAGTCTTCTACTGTTTGCCTTCTGAACAAGATGTAGAATTCTCAGCTACTCCTACATAATGCCTGTCCGTGTTGGGCATTGGGCTACACACAGACAGTCTGGTCTCCAGTCAAGCTGAGGTGGTGATAATTCACCTACATGGGACAGAAGGAGTTCTCATGTCTCCTGGAACCCTGGCTCCTGTCAAAGTTACCACCCCCTCAGCCCCCACAAGAGAAGCATGGTTAGTAGACACATAGGCAATGTCCCAAGCTTCTGACCTTCAGGCTAAACTTCTCCCCAGTTACCTAGCGACAATGAAGATAGCAGCACACCATAAAAGGGGCTGTTTGGCCCCTCCTCACTCCCTTACTCCCCTTACTCTCCTCTCCTCTCTCCTCTCACTCTCTTCCTTTCTCTCCCTCTTACTCTCTAGCCTTTCTTCTCTCTCTCTTTCTCTTTTCCCCTTCTCTCCTCTTGGCCTGGCTGGTCTCTCTCTTTCCACCTTTTCTCCTTTCTCCCTGCCTTTCTATAATAAAGCTCTAAAACCACAGATTATCTCTGTTCATCAAGTCCCACTGCACTTACTCTCGCCTGCGTGGGAACCTTTTCCCTCTGCCCTCTCTCCTATAACTCCGGAGCAACAGGATGTCTCCCCAGGGGCCCCCGGTTGGGGGCTGCCCCTTGTCCACCCCCCATTGAGTGGGGTTGTAAGGTAGAAAATTTAAGTTTGACCCCCTAGACCAAGTTGGAGCCAAGAACTGGCTGACCACACAACGGATAATTACACAAGCCAGTTCAGTGACCTTGTTCCAGGACTTGGCTGACCACAAAAGTTAGATTAAAATCTTGAGAAGCAGGGAGTCTCCACTTGTGATTTTTAGTACCCCCTTGTGATTTTTCACTGGTATTTTCGGCATTTTCCAATAACCCTCACAACCTCGTTGGGTTATGGTTTTTTCCTTTAAATACCCCCTTTCCCAGCTACTTGGGGTCCACAGTTCTCTACCCCTGCGTGGTGTACAACTGTGGGGCCCAGAGTGTGCCTGGAGGGTGTCGCCTCTCCTGAGTCAGAACATGGGGGAGTCCTCACTTTGTGGGTCTTTCAGGGTCAGTGGCTTAGATGCCCACTCAGGGCTGAGTGGAAAGCGTCTGGCAGCCCTCCTGTGTCTGCTTGCTCGGAGCATAGGAGGAACTCTGGCTGGGCGTGGGCTATTCTCCCTTCCCCCTTCTTCCCCTGCCTCCTTTTAGTAGAACTCTCAGCTACTCCTATATAATGCCTGTCTGGATGCTACCATGCTCCTGCCTTGGTAATAAAATACATGTCTGATCCTGTAAGCCATCCCCAATTAGATGTTGTCTTTTTAAGAATTGCCTTTGTCATGGTGTCTGTTCATAGCAGTAACCTTAAATCAGACAGAAGTTGGTATGAGTACTGGGGTATTGCTGTGATAGGCCTGACCTAGAGGTTGTTTGGAAGAATGTGGATTTTTTGGACTTTGGATTTGGAAAGCAGGTAAATGCTTTAAGTGGGGATTAATGGCCTATTGTCATAGGAATATGAATGACTTTTTTTTTTTTTTTTTTTTTTTTTTTGCTGAGTGTGATTTGTACTGTGGAAGCCTGGCTCTAGGGTTTAAAGAACAATTATTAGAAGATTTTTCAGATCAGATAGATTGTTGCTGCCCATGGTTCAGAGGAGAAAAAAATTTAGATACGAGAACCTGGGAGAGAATTAGAGAAGCTCTGAGAAACACCCAGGCAGATAATTTCATCCTCTGCCTTTGGGCACTCATAAAAGATGCTATTGATGAAGAGATATTGCAGGTGTCAGATAGTGCCCAGGGAGAGCTTGAAGAATCCCCTGCCAGACAGGACTTTATCAGAAAAGGGCCCTCTCAACCCTAAATTAGAAGGGTATAGAGATTCTAATGATGAGCTAATTAATATTAGACAAAGAAGATCATTCAGAAAAAGAAGCCGCCAAATATTATGACGAGGATTGGCCTCCTTTCGAACCTTCTGCTCCACCCATGGCCTCCACTATAGGAGATGCTACTCAAATGGACATGCAACTAAGTAAATTAGAGTTTGAAATTAAGTTGCAGAAATTGACTAATGAGCTACAGGAGCTAAAAAAAAAAAAAAGGTGTCAAATACAGGGAAGAACAGCTATTCTGAGATATACCAATCACTGCTAGAAAGAGCTGTGAGTCAGGCTTGAGGGAAAGAATACATCTGATGTGCTATGCTAGCTTTTCCTGTAGTTGAGATAATTGACCAGCAAAACAATAGAGTCAGACAATATCAGACTTTGGAGTTCTAGGTGATAAAGGAGTTAAAAACAGCTGTGGCACAATATGACCCTACAGTTCTTTTTACACAAGCATTATTGGATACTGTCGTGGAGTCAAATTCAACCCCCTAAGATTGGAAGACTCTCTGTAAGGCTACTTTGTCAGGAGGAGATTTCTTACTTTGGAGTTCTGAATGGTGAGAAGCCAGTAAGAAAACTGCCGCTTTGAATGCTCAGACAGGTAACCCAGACTGTGATTTAAACATGCTTTTAGGAGAAGGTCAATATGAAAAACAATGATAATCAGGTTGGGTTTCCTGCTGGAGTATATGTGCAGGTTGCTGTGGCTGCCCGCAGCACTTGGAATCAGTTACCGATTAAAGGGGATCTTGGTGGAAGTTTAGCCAGTATTTGGCAGGGTCCTGATACTCTGTGGATAAGCTATTAAAAGCAGCTAGTAGAATTCTTGGAGATTCACAAATGGGAAATCTCTTTTGTTGCACAATTGGCTTAGGAGAATGCTAAGGCAGCACGGCTATTCGGCTGCATGAAGGACAGACAGATTTAGCGAGGTATATCCGTCTTTGTGCAGAGATTGGACCTTCATACAATCAGGGCTTGGCCTTCAATGCTTGCACAGAAATGAGGGAATAAAGTATGTTTTAAGTGTGGAAGTTTGGGTCATTTTAAAAATGATTGTCCTAGGAATAGAGGTGCCAAGCAGGCAATCAGGCCATGCTCCAGGAGTTTGTCCTCAATGCAGGAAGGGTGACCACTGGGCTAGGGAATGCAAATCTAATACAGATATTCAGGGCCATCTGGTGCCGGGAAAACAAGGAGAGGGGCCAGCCTCAGGCCCCGAGATACCCACATCAGGCAGCTTATGAGGCCATGAAGCTGCTGCCCAGCTAAGGAAATCCATTTTTGAACTTATTAGGGCAACCCCAGGAAGTGCAGGATTGGACCTTAGTTCCACCACCCACACAGTATTAACTCCAGAAATGGGAGTCCAAACTCTGCCTACAGGCATTTTTGGACCTCTACATGCAGAAACTTGGGGATTTCTTTTAAGACAAAGCAGTTCTATTGTAAAAGGTCTGCAGATTTATCCAGGTGTTATAGATTATGAGGGAGAAACTAAAATTATGACTGCTTCCCCTCATGGTATTATAACTGTACCTGCTAAGCAAAGAATTGTTTCACGTATCTTAGTTCCCTTGCAACTGCTACCGTCCAGATTTGTCAAGAGTGAGAGAGGACAGAGTGGCTTTGGTTCCTCTGATGTGTACTGGGTTCAACCTATTACTAGTAAGAAACCTAACCTTAAATTAATAATTGAAGGGAAAAGCTTTGAAGGATTAATAGATACTGGAGCTGATGTAACAATTATTAGAGGACAAGATTGGTCTTCAACTTGGCCTTTGTCTGATACGCTTACTCACCTCCAAGGAATTGGTTATGTCAATAATTAAAACAAAGCTCTAAATTGCTAACCTGGAGCGTTGAAGAGGGCAATTCAGGACAAATTCAGCCTTTGGTTATGTCAAATATGCCTGTTACCCTCTGGGGAAGAGATCTCTTGTCACAGATGGGCCTTATAATGTGCAGTCCTAATGAGGCAGTGACTAAGCAGATGCTAAGACAAAAATTTCTGCCTGGTCAGGGGCTAGGAAAGGAAGGACAAGGTATTAAGACTTTTGAAGGTCCTAAGCCTCACTCTAACACAAGAGGCTTGGGGTATTTTCTGTAATGGCCACTATCTTGCCTGCATCCCATGCTGTAAAATTCAATGGCTTAATAATATTCCGGTGTGGGTTGATCAGTGGTCTTTACCTAAAGAGAAGATAGAAGCCATCTCTTTGCTAGTGCAGGAGCAATTAGAGGCAGGACATTTAATAGAATCCCAGTCTCCTTGGAATAATCCAATATTTATTATCAAGAAAAAAATCTGGTAAATGGAAATTGTTAAAGATCTAAGAAAGGTTAATGAAACCATGGTACCTATGGGAGCTTTACAACCTGGGCTTCCGTCTCTGGTAGCCGTTCCAAAAGGATATTATAAAATTGTGGTAGATTTTAAAAATTGTTTCTTTACTATTCCTTTGCACCCTAAGGATTGTGAAAGATTTGCTTTCAGTGTTCCTTCTATTAATTTTAAGGAACCTATGAAAAGATATCAAAGGACAGTTCTTCCACAGGGCATGGCTAATAGTCCTACCTTATGGCAAAAGTTTGTGGCACAAGTCATTCAGCCTGTAAAACAGCAATGGGCAATGATATACATCATGCATTATGTAGATGATGTCTTATTAGTGGGAAAAGATCCTCAGGACTTGCTTTTATGTTATAGAGATTTACAGCAGGCCTTAGCTGATAAAGGACTGCAAATAGCTCCTGAGAAGGTATAAACTCAGAATCCTTCTAATTATTTGAGTTTTAGACTTACAGATCAAGCTGTTTTCCCCCAGAAGATAGTTATTCACAGGGACAGCTTAAAAACTTTAAATGATTTTCAAAAATTGTTAGGTGATATTAATTGGCTTCGCCCCTATTTAAAGCTTACTACAGGGGAATTGAAACCTTTATTTGATATTCTAGAGGGAGTTCTGATCCTACCTCTAGATCTTTAACCTCAGAAGGATTGCTGACCTTACAACAAGTAGGAAGAGCTATTGAAGAACAATTTGTTACTTATATAGATTACTCTTTGCCTTTACATCTGTTAATTTTTAATACAATTTATACACCTACATGATTGTTGTGGCAAGGGGCACCTCTAATGGGAGGATATCTACTAAACATAATATCCTGCCCTATTATAAAGCAGTAGCCCAGATGATTATACTTGGAAGAAAGCAGGCACTACCTTATTTTGGCAAAAAGCCAGGTATCATTGTTTAGCCTTATAGTATAGATCAAGATACTTGGCTGAAGCAGCACAGTACGATTGGTTGCTTGCTCAAATAGGATTTATTAGAACCATAGATAATCATTATCCTCAAGATAGGTTGATAAAAAATTTAAATGTACATGAGGTGATATTTCCTAATATGACATCTTTACAGCCTTTGTATAATGCTCTTTTGATTTTTACTGACAGCTCCTTTAAAGGGTGAGCTGGATATCTTATGAATAATCAACAGGTAGT
The DNA here is from genome assembly GCF_978045245.1 of Mus caroli. Classification (NCBI taxonomy): domain Eukaryota; kingdom Metazoa; phylum Chordata; class Mammalia; order Rodentia; family Muridae; genus Mus; species Mus caroli. Next base: position 127,383,221 of record NW_028227264.1, on the reverse strand, counting down.
CATAGAGACTCCTGGCCTCTCAGCTCAGTTAGCAGAGCTTACAGTGGTACTGAATGTTTTTCAGTCTATGAATGATGCTTTTAATATTTTAACTAATAGTTTATATGTTGCACAATCAATTCCCTTGCTGAAGACTTGTGGTACATTTAGCTTTAATACACCAGCAGGATCTGTTTTCACAATTGCAAAATATCATTCTTGCTCGAAAAAAATCTGTTTTACATTGGTCATATATGAGCTCATTCTGGTCTTCCTGGACCTTTAGCTGCAGGCAATGATTGCATTGACCAAGCTCTAATAGGAGAGGCCTTAGTTTCAGATCCTGTTGCATTGGCTAGACGTGATCATGATAAATTTCATCTCTCTAGCCATACCTTAAGGTTCCGACATAAGATCACTAAGGAACAGGCAAGAATGATTGTAAAACAATGCCCTAAATGTATTACATTATCTCCAGTTCCACATTTAGGGGTTAATTCACGAGGCCTTATGCCCAATCATATTTGGCAAATGGATGTAACTCATTATGCAGAATTTGGAAAATTAAAATATATACACGTTTGTATTGACACTTGTTCAGGATTTCTTTTTGCTTCTCTACATACAGGAGAGGCCTCTAGAAATGTAATTGATCATTGTTTACAAGCATTTAATGCTATGGGATTGCCTAAAGTCATTAAGAAGATAATGGGCCATTCTATACTGGCAACAATTTTATTTCATTTTGTAAGGAATTTGGTATCAAACATAAAACTGGAATTCCTTATAACCCAATGGGACAAGGAATTGTTGAACGTGCTCATCACACTCTGAAAAATTGGCTTTTAAAAACAAAACAGGGACAATTTTATCCCCCAAGGTCACCAAAAGCACATCTCCCTTTTGTCTTATTTGTTTTTTATTTTTATTTTTATTTTTTTTCCTTCTGCACACGTTTATTGGGAGAGCTTGATTGTAGAGGCGAATAGACCCCGAGCCCAGAACTGGTGCTGCTTTATATAGGCCTAGGAGAGGTGTGTCGCACACCCGGATTGGTTGTGCTTGGTTGATGCTTACCACCTCATTTGCATGCCTACATCTGATTGGTTAACTTCTCTCTCATCTGATTGGTTAATTTTGGTTAATTATCAAAACCTCATCTTGGCAAAAAAACTTTACTGCCTATGTATGCGTGGTGGCCAGCAGAAGCCTGTGCCACTCTGCAACGGCACATGTGGCTTCCCACATCTCCCCCTTTTTGTTTTAATAAAATGAGGCTGGACTAGGCCTGTGCAATTATGTCCATCTGCTGTGGCTCCTGTTTTAGGTCGTTCCTCCAATGTCACAGTCTTTCCCGTCATAGGGTAACCCTATCGCCACCGGGCCCCGTGTCTTAGGTTGGCCTGTGCATGAGGAAAGTTGCCCGTCTCTGGATACCCCAGTGCTGTGTGACAGTAACTGCTAAATGACCTAGGGCGAACTCTGCAAAAGAGGCCATCCAAAAAATGAATTAGTGGGGAAATCATGATCACCCTGTCGTGTGCAGCAATGTGCAAGGGCTGATCAATGATTGTTGAGTCTCTCTCATGCGCAAGAGCAGAGAACTCAGATGCCGACTAATTCTTGAGCATAGATAACCAAACTTCAGGGGAGGCGCCGTTTTCAATAGCTAAAAGTGCCTGAGTTATAATCACCTTGTCACGTTTTTGTTGGGTTCTAAATTTGCATACCAACCAGAGCATGAACGCCAGTCCACAGCATATGGCGGCACCAAACAAAATCACTCCCACCCATTCCTTAAAGTAAGAGAAAGCAGAGGAAAGCCAAAAGGTAAAGTCTCCAAAGGTCACAGGTTCCACTCTGGTTCCATTAAGATTCAGGATCTGTATCTGCAGCCTCCTCTGCAGCCTGTCCAGCTCCTGCGACCAGTTCCCCTTCAGATAATTCGATAGGTCTGTACTTTTAATAAAAGAATTATTAATATACCTATTGGGAGTAATGCATACATGCGGAGTGGATGCCACACAACTCATTTGAATGACATCCATCATCTGTTCCATGTTATGCTGTAAAATATCCACTCTCTGATTCACTAACATTAATCCTGAGGCGATATGAGAATCCACCCTTTGCAGAGTGAGTAATGCCTCAGACGTTTTTTCTGCTATCTGACTTATGGCATCAGCACTATTAACTTGATTGGCCATAGCAATTCCTGCGGTAAATGCTGACGCTGCAGACACCACAATGGCAGTGACAATGGCAGCTGTGATTCCAAAATCTCTCTTCTGCCTAACTAGACTCATTATTGGGAACTTCTCTGCCTCAACAGGTACAGGGACCAAGATTGGTAGCTGTACCACTAAGGCTAAGAATTTGGTTCCATTCCAGCATTGCATAAAAAAACAAGTGATATTTGTACAATCTAACCATTCTGTATCATTTTGAAATTCAGCCAATATAAAGAAAAATGGAGGACTAACACAAACTTCTACTGGAGAGGTAGTCATATTTCTAATAACTCTATTAGTTGTCACATTATCTAAATGAGCAGAAGTATTGGAAAGTGTGGCAGAAACATTCAATATCTCATGAAAGGTTCCAGTCAGTAGTGCAAAGGCTGACAGACTGGTACTAGCACCTGCCTCATTACTTAAAATCCATTGGTAATGGCCAAATATTTTCTTTTCCTGTAGCATCTTCTTTATCATTCATTACAGTAAAATCTAATGGAGGTGACAAAACAAAACCCTTTGCTATTTCTTTTCGAGGAAAAATTTTTGATTGACAAGGTGAAAAAACTATAGGAAATGTGAGGTCCGGATGACACCAGGGCACGCTGCGTTTAGCAGTGGCATTGCCAACAGGCCATCGGGATCTTTTGGGAATAGTCACCTTTCCCTTTATCATAATAGTGGTGATGTTTATAGGTGAAGTTACATTATTTCCAACATCACCTGAGCCTAATTGCGCTCCTTGGACGACTTGCATTAAAGCATTAAGTAATACTCCAGAGCTCACTTTATTTTGGATAATGGGGTCTGCCCAATTAGAGATAATCTTTTTCTTTAAAAATATACAGGGTGTAAAAGGTTTATCCACATTATGCACAAAGCATAGTGTATAATTTAAATGAAAAGTCGTACTATTATACACCCGTGGCTCTTGAGGAGTTTGTCGTGCACAAGGCGCATCCAGAAAACATTCTGTTGCATAAAACAAAGGCAAGGTAGAAGAATTGGAATGTACCGGTAAAGGTACTGGCCATGATCTTACTATGGCCCACAAAGGTATACTTATCCCGGTCTCAATCATCAGGAGCAGGAATAGCAGGATCATCTTGGGATTCATCTTGCTCTTTCACGGTCCTTGTCAGTCGCGTCGGGACCCAAAGTGGATTTTCTTCACCCTGTGGAAAAACACAAATAGCTCCCGGGATCTGATTAAGATAGGATCCGGGCCATACCACTTATTATCAAGGACATTTTTCCATTTGACCATTTCATTGGGCGATTGAGGCCATTGTCTGTGCCTTTCGGCTGGTGATCTTCCAGCATCATCCAATTTTAAAAAATTAAGAGTAAATATTGTAAGGGATAGAGCCATCTTTGGCGTCATAGCCTTTATTCCCCCTTTCTGTTTTTGCAAATATTGTTTCAAAGTACGATGGGCTCTCTCAATGATGCCTTGGCCCTGTGGATTATAGGGCAGTCCAGTAATATGTTTCACTTGCATTTGTTTGCAAAATTGGCTAAACTTAGAAGAAGTATACGCAGAACCATTATCTGTCTTTAGCACTAGGGGCTTACCCCATGCAGCCCAAGCCTCTAAGCAGTGAGATATGACATGAACTGCTTTTTCCCCTGACAAGGGAGAGGCATGTAGGACACCAGAACTGGTATCAATGTACACATGTACATATTGTAATTTCCCAAAAGCTGGGATATGCGTGACGTCCATTTGCCAAACATCTAGGGGTCACACTCCGCGAGGATTAACGCCCACGGAAGGTGCATTTATTAATTCTACACACCTACCACACTGTAGGACAATATCTCGAGCTTCTGTTCGTGTGAGCTTAAACTTTTGTCGTAATGTAGAAGCAGGGACATGATAAAGTTGATGAAAATTTTTTGCACTTTCTATAGAATTTTGTGATAGGAAAACCATATCTCTGGTGGCTGAATCAGCAATTGCATTTCCCTTAACCACAGGTCCAGGTAATGATGTATGTGCTCTAATATGTTGAATATAAAAGGGATGCTCACGCATCAAAATACAATTTTGTATTTTCATCAAAATTTCAGTTACTGGATTAGACTGCTTAAAATTTCCAGCAGTCTCTAACGTTAGTACAGCATTAACCACATAAACAGAATCAGAGATAATATTTATGGGCATAAGAAATCTTTTAAAGACTTCTAAAACCACCAAACATTCTACCAATTGAGGGGCTCCTGGTGTAAATTGCAACCTTACAGCCTTTTCATTAATCACATAACTTCCAATTCCTGTTTTGGATCCATCTGTATAAATATCAATGGCTCCCTTTATAGGAGTATTAGTCGTTACCTTTGGAAATATCACTGGATGTAATAACAGAAAATGTAATAAAGGATGTTTAGGATAATGATTATCAATTAAACCAGAATAACTGCATCTAAGAATAACCCATTCATCTATAGTAGCACACAATGTTTGCATTTGTGCAGCAGTATAGGGAACAATTATGCTATCCGGCATTTTTCCAAAGTGAGTAATTGAACTTTTTATGCCTTTATGGGCCATATTTGCCACCATGGTGGGATAATGCTCTATAGTCTTATTAGGGGATATATGTGGATGTATCCATACTAGAGGACCATCTTGCCATAATACAGCAGTTGGCAAATTTATGGTTCGTAATATGCATAGGCAAAAAGGTTTTTGCTCATTTATACGATTTAGCTGTGCTGTTTGGATCGCTTCTTCTACCTTCCTAAGAACATCAGAAGCCTCAGGTGTTAATTGTCTCAATGAGGTAATATGTGATTCTCCTTCTAAAATTTGAAATAAAGGTTTTAATTCCGAAGTAGGGATCCTTAAATAAGGTCGAATCCAATTTATATCTCCTAATAATTTTTGAAAATCATTTAATGTCTTTAGATGATCTTTTCTTATACTAATCTTTTGTGGGGTAACACACTGTAAAGTAATAGTGGCTCCTAAAAATTGACTAACATTAGACTGCTGTACCTTTTCGGGTGCAATAATCAAGCCATTATTTTTTAAAGTTTCATTAAGAAAGCCATAAGCTCGCTGTATACTCTCTTCTTCAGGTCCACAAATCACAATGTCGTCCATATAATGACAAATTTTTAAGGAGGGGAAACCATCTCTAACTGGTTGTAAAGCTTTTCCTACATATAATTGACATATGGTAGGGCTATTTGCCATTCCTTGGGGCAATACCCGCCATTGATACCTTTTATCAGGCTCCATATGATTAACAGAAGGTAGGGTAAATGCAAATCTAGGTTTATCTTTCTTGTTTAATGGAATGGAAAAGAAACAATCCTTAATATCTACTACTATAATTCTCCAATTCATAGGTAGAGCTGAAAGTAGGGGGAGTCCTCTTTGTACAGGACCCATAACTTGCATTTGTGCATTAATGGCTCTTAGGTCATGTAACAATCTCCATTTACCTGACTTTTTCTTTACAACAAAAATAGGGGTGTTCCAGGGTGATTGTGTGGGTTCCACATGTCCCAGGTCTAATTGTTCTTGTACTAATTCTTTAGCTGCTCTTAATTTCTCAGAGGGTAAAGACCACTGAGGCACCCACACCGTGTCCTCCATACACCACAGAATGGGCAAAGGCTCCTCAGCGGCCCCTAGAAAAAACCCAGCCCTTTCTTATCTGCTTTTACTGTGGCTTTAACTGGTGAAATTCTACCTTGTAAGTTTTTTCCTAGACCTAGTCCAGGTATATATCCCATTCCTTTCATCATTTCCTTGCTTTTCTGAGAATAATCATTAGTCAGTATAAAGTTCATGGCTGACATCACATCTCTTCCCCATAAGTTTACAGGTAAAGGGAGTACATAAGGTTGAAACAGCCCTGTCCTTCCTTCTTTATCTTTCCATTGTAAGGATTTTGCACTTATAGTTGGGGTAGCCTCATATCCTAATCCTTGTAAGCTATGTGACGATTGATTAACAGGCCAAGAAGCAGGCCACCAATTACTAGATATAATGCTTTTATCTGCTCCTGTGTCCATTATGCCTTGAAAGGTTTTTCCTTCTATTTGTAAAGATATGTACTTTATTTTCAAACCTACTCTTTCTACCCTTTGTACACTGCTTTTGCATATCACCTGTTTTCTTATGTTGTTTAGAATAACTCCAATCTTGAGTTTCCAATTTTAAGCTAACTTTCTGTTACAAGCAAAAGGCTGCCTGCCCCTTGAAAAGCTCCATTTGCAATCGGCCCTCAACAGGGCTTTTTCAGCTGTACTTGACTCCCAGCCACCGTGCAGCTAACTTGTCAATTTTTGCTGTGCAGACTGAGACTGCTTTTTATATTTTTCAACATGAAACACAGAACAACAATCATTCAATCATCCAAGCATGAATTGACAAACATATAGACAATTTGGTGCACCAAAAACAGACAATAGACAGCTCAAAGGGACACAGATATCCTAACCAGAGCTAAGAATATCTCCATAGAAGTCAGAGAGGAAGCAGGATGTCTCCCGTTTTCCTTCTGTCCCTAGGAGGGCTCTGAAATAGCTTATTTTCATTTTTTCTCTTTCTTCTGAGTATTCTGCACAGTGGCTGCTTCTAATAGTTACTCCTCTTTCCCTGAGAGCTATCGTTAAGCCTTTGATGAAGGCTGCCTCTTTAGTCAAAGTCCTCGAGAGGAGGGTAAATTGACTTAATTTTTTGTTCTTCATTTTTTATATTATCCTTTATATCTTTATATTATCCTTTGTATCTTTATATTATCTTTTGTATCTTTATATTTTATATTATCCTTTGTATATTTTTAGCTTCCTTTCTTTTTCTCTTTGTTTATATTTCTTAAGTTACTTATTTTTCTGCGCGCGTCTCCTTTTTCCTTTCTCTCTGTTTCTGATATGCCTTCCTGGTACTCCTACAAAGTCGCTGCCCTTCCTTAAGAGCTGGTTCCACACAAACCCAGCAACAACTACCAGACCTACTGCGTAAGAAAGCATACCTCTCAGAGACTTACCTTAATTTCTTTATACTTACCGGTACCACCGTTCCTCAGCTGAAGAGTTCTGAATCCATGCCAGATCCTTCTCAGCAGCCTGTTTTATGGGAACCTTTATTAACCGCTCCTTCCCCGAGATGCAGTTCTGAATCCTCCCTGTAGCAGGGGGTCTTCGCTCATGCCTGAAGATGTTTCGTCCTGGGTTTTCGGCACCACTTCTTGCGTGCGTCCGACTCGACCAGCAAGAACAACGCTGCAACAGGATCCTTCTGCACACGATTATTGGGAGAGCTTGATTGTAGAGGCGAATAGACCGTCTTATTTGTTTTAATTTTTTTTTCAAACTGATGTTAAAGGTCAGTCTGCAGCAGATCGCCACTGGCATCCAGTTACTTCCAGTTCTTATGCCATGGTCAAATGGCGGGACCCATTAACTAATACGTGGAATGGTCCAGACTACGTTTTAATTTGGGGAAGAGGTTCTGTTTGTGTTTTTTTTTTTCTCACAAAAAGAAGACAGAGCACAATGGCTGCCTGAAAGATTGGTTCATCAAGTGGGCTCAGACCCTGAATCTTCTAGTAAGTATGATTACAACCTTGATGATGGCTAAAAAAATCTTTATTTAGCCAGAAGCATTAATTTGGAGCACAGCTTCCACTTCTTCCTGAGAATTAACAGCTTTTCTGTTGATTCTCAAAGCCACCTCCCCCACACCTGGAGGCTAGAGTTTGAGCTTGATCATTGCTAATTTGGAACTGAATAGAGTACTTGGACTTCCTCACTGACAGCCTTTATCCTGTTGCTTTTCAACTCTCTGCTTTGTATTTCAAGCAGGCCAGTCACCTCCCTACAGGCTCCTCTTCAGTAAGCGTGCAGGTTCACGCAGGTGGGAGAAGTTAATTTATATGAAGAGATGTATTGAGTATACATTGTGGCTTTGGTCTGATTGGGAATAAAGTGTGCTATGAGGGCCAGTTAGTCAATGACGGGCAACTAAGGTTTCTGAACTAAGACAGAGGTATGTGCCAAGAGGCCGTGGTTTATTCAAAATTCACAATAGAACCATGTTTCTGCAAAATAAACACAAGCAAGCTGCACATACTTACTTGACAGATAAGAATAGTTCATAGAAAATCTAGTCCCAAGCCAGGCATGGCTGCCAGCCACCATAATTCCCAAGCAGGACCATGGAACATAAATAAATTTTATGCCCCAGTCCAGCTAATTTTTATTATATATTTAGGAAGGAATTGTAGCCTCACCAGGCTTGAGCAGACTGAATCAGACTTATGCTGCCACTGTGAATGAGACCACCTAGGATGGAGCCTTCCAACCTAGATGGTTCTATTGTTCTGTCACCTGCACTGTTCTTCTCCAAGAAGCTGCTACCTGCTGAGAGATTGAACCTGCCTTCCTGAGAAATTCCTGAGATAGCTGGTAACCTGGCGACTGACAACTTACTGCCAATAAGTGGTGTCAGACTAATTGCTTACAGGCTGGTGACAGGCATCAAGAGTGGATCGGCAGGGGATAGGCTTTCTCCCTTTATAAGTACAGATTCTTGTTTTGTTTTGGTTTTGGTTTTGGTTTTTTGTTGTTGTTGGGGTTTTTTTTGTTGTTTTGTTTTTTTTGAGTCAGGGTTTCTCTGTATAACCCTGGCTGTCCGGGAACTCACTTTGTAGACCAGGCTGGCCTCGAACTCAGAAATCTGCCTGCCTCTGCCTCCCGAGTGCTGGGATTAAAGGCGTGTGCCACTACGCCCAGCTATAAGTACAGATTCTTAGTAAACATTGGGCTTTGATCAGAATTTTGTCTTGGGCTCGTTTCTTTCCTCACCATCTATTCCCTTTATAGCCCCAGCCTGCTTTTCAGGAGGAACCCGATTTGTGTGGCTGCAAGCTGTCACAGAAAAGCTTAGGTCAACTCAAAGTAGTGCACGCCTTTGGTCCCTGAAGACTGTATCAAGAAGATCTCTGAGTTTATGACCAACCTGGAACAGAGCAAGTTCTAGGTTAAGAAAAGCTTAAATACAGGCAAGGTGTTACAAGTCTTTAATCCCAGCATCTAGGTCAGGCAAGGTTAGGAAGTGAGTTGGAAAACAAAAAGCTGGTAAAAGAATAAGAGGGCCATGTTCCAGGCCCAGCAAGCAGCAGAACTCAGCAGCTTCGGCCATCTGGCTCTGGCTATACAGTCACAAATAGAAGGATAGAAGGGACCACTGTGGGTGGGGGGGGGGGGGAGCTGTGATTAAGAGGAGGCCAGAAGCACTAAGCTGAAATCTGAAATCTTCTGGGAAGTGTTTCTCAGAGCACAAAGAAACTCTATTCCAGAGATAGACAAGATTGTACCTCGTGCTATTGTTGGACCTGGTGATGTGTAAGAATCACCCGGTGGTACTGGTTTTGAAGGTATAAAAGGGTCATGGAGAGCAGCTGAGGCTTGGTACTTTGAGTACTGTTTTCATGGCAGATCCAACAGTAAGGCTTACAAGATAGGATTTTAGTTATTGTGCCCAGCTATTAAGTTACCATTGTTTCTGATGGAAGTCTGTATTGCATTTTCCTTCACACAGTGACTCACTCATCTGGGTTCTCAGGAGAAAAGTACTGTGGCAAAATGTGGGTTTGCCTGATGAGCACTACAAAGGCCATGGGGAATTTGAAGTATGGGACTGATTTGTTTGTGATGTAAGACCCCAACTCAACATGTTTCTTAGACCCCTAGAAACGAAGCCCAGCATGGAGTTTTTTGTTCTTTTGCCTTCAGTCTGAGAGAACAATGACCACTGGGTGACTCACCCAGGTGCCTGACCCATAGTGTACGGGACCAAGAATGTTTGCCAAAGATAGCCTGTAACCTTTCTGTGAGAGATGAGCTGTAATTCACCATCCCCATTCTTACGATGTTTACTCAGCTTCCCCATTCTTTAAGGGGCCAAGAATGTTTGCCAAAGATAGCCTGTAACCTTTCCGTGAGAGATGAGCTGTAATGCATCATCCCCATTCTTACAATGTTTACTCAGCTTCTCCACTCTTTGTGGTCTTATTCTCCCCTCATTTTGCGTTTTTTTTTTTTTTTTTTTGGTTTTTCAAGACAGGGTTTCTCTGTATAGCCCTGGCTGTCCTGGAGCTCACTTTGTAGACCAGGCTGGCCTCGAACTCAGAAATCCACCTGCCTCTGCCTCCCGAGTGCTGGGATTAAAGGCGTGCGCCACCATGCCCGGATTGCAGTTTATTCTTTAAAAACCCTCGACTGCAACTGCTGGGGGTCCATCTCCTCTGCCCCTGTGCAGGTTACAAGCTTGGCCTCAGCATGCTGATTCCCGAATAAACCTCATGCGATATTGCATCAAGAATGGTTTCTCCTGCGTTATTTGGGCATCGGCTCATCCCAGGACTTGAGCGAGGGTCTCCCCAAAACGGGAGTCTTTCAGTGACCCACTGTAGCCTCCCCCAGCCTGAAGCGGGCTGGTGAAGACCTTGTCGCCACTGAGGTGGGCCCACCTGCGGTGCAGCTTTATGACTTGGCTGGCTTCTTTTGGTGTGTGTCAACTGCTCTTCTCTTCTCAGAGATCCTGCTGCCTGCTGAGACACCTTTGAGACAATCCATGTTGCACAGTGCTGGCGACAGGCACCAAGAATTGATTGGCAGGGGATGGATCTTCCCCCTTTTAAGCACAATCTCTTAGTAAACTTGAGGGCCTTGATCAGAGAAAATTTGTCTTGGCTTCATTATTTTTCTCGACGTCTAATCTCTCTTTCAGCCCCAGCCTGCCTTTCAGGAGTACCTGGTTCATGTAGGTGGCGGGCGATTACAACTACAGATTGGTGCCTGAACCAGGGACCTGGAAATGGTGGGAAAACACTGAGGGACCGCTGTCTTATGTGGAGCTCTGCGAGAAGAGAAGAATAAGAAGATCTTGCCGGGCACAGTGAGCAACAGGCATTTATGCTAGCGCTGGTTTTAAACTTAATTTTTTAAAGTGTTGCTGGAGGTGCGATAGGATACGGACTAAGTTGGAACAGTGCTGACCCGGCGCTGATTGCACTTAGGGTTTGGCAGCAAACTATGTGTGAAACTAAAAACTTCGAATCAGGCGGTTGTCCACAGTCAAGAACTGCATCAGGCGAGAGGAATAGGGTTTAAAATATTAAAATAATAAAATAAAATAAATAAAATAAAATAAAATAAAGGAAAATGGATTTCAGAAATCTCCCAGGGACACAGGGAAATCCGGAGACATCCGGCCTTCTCTCTGGCCCCTACAGGAAAAGTTCTCTGCCCTCTTTGTGTTGCCTAATGTCTGGTGCACCAATCCATTCATGTGTCAATTCATGTGTATTTTGTTTCATTGTCTGAATGACTGAATGTTCTGTGTTTCATGTTGGAAAATAAAAATGGCTAAGACTTTATCTGCTGGTTCAACAAAGCCCAAGAGTGGTCCACACTTTAGCCAAGATTCAAGCACAGCAGGAGAGCCCCTGTTGAAAAACTGTTTTTAAAGAAAAGGAGTCTGCAACCTCTTAGTTCTAAGGCAAATAAGATGATAGTTGGTTTTTTCCTAGAAAATTCTCTGCAATCATGATTATTGTATTTAGCAAATGACAAAGTGCTTTTTTGTCTTATAAATATAGCTAGAAAAAGTAAAATTCTCTGATTGGTCTAAATTTATAAGATTCCTGTAGCCACATAATTTGGTATTTACTGGACTTAAAGGTGTAATATGCTCTGTGTGTCTTCATCATAGAATATTAGCTTATGAGTTATTGGGTATGATTAAAAGGGTGTAACATTGGTAGCAAGACAGCTTTAAATTGGTAACTCAGGTTTGGAGTCTTTCAAATACGTGGCATAAAGCAGGCCAAAAAACTAGGCCTCTAAGGATACTTCTAGTTGAGATAATATTTAATGTGATTCTTATCCTAAAAGGTAGCCTCACAGATAAGATTTAAAACCATGTCTCTTTAATGAAGCATTAAAATCTGCACTGTCATGCATTCATAGGTATAAATTGGCAGCTAAACTTCATAACATGATAGTAATGTTTCTAATATTGATTCTAAAGATGATAAATTGTTTTGAAATTGGGTTTTGCTTTCCCAAGGTTGTAGATAATACCCTAATGTTGCAAAAGAAACTTAAAAATTATGGTTAAAGTTGCCAGTGTTCCATTGACTGCAGCTTGTAGTTTGATCGCAAATTTAAGATTTTCTACTCATCCAGATTTTGTTAAGATTATTACAAGAGTAATCATCTTATGAGAGCGCTAATGCAGCTCATTTCAGCCATCTAGCCATACAAAACCAAGACAGAGTTATCTAGATATGTTTGGTTTTGTACATAAATTAGACCCTCAGACAGTAAATTTTGGCTATGATTGCTGCCTGGCAGGAGACTACAGTACAAGCAATTTTTCACAGCACTAAAGTTATAAAGAAAGTTTTAACTATAAGTTATCTTAAGAAAGACTATCCAAAATTAGAGGCATAGACAGTTGAATTGTTCCTCTTGAATCTGTCCTCATTGCAGGAGGGCCAAGATGCTCAGATTTAAAAAATGTTTACGTTTGAGTTAATGTAAAGTTCAGAACAGCTGCAGGGAAGCTTGTGCAATGTTTCTTTGTTTTGCAAACGGTGCCTAAGGAAGTTCTTGAAACTTGCTTCTCCCTGCCTTCTGGAGAAATTCTTTTGGGCTATACTACTTTGTTAAAGATCTATCCAGATGTTGTTCTAAATAATGCCTAAATTCAGAATTTATAAAAGGTCAATCAGTCTGTAGAACTTATAATGACATTACAATCTGGCTTGCCTACTTCATGTAAAGTTATTATAGATTTAAAAGTTTGTTTTTTCCTTTGCATTCTGATAATTGTAAAGGGTTTGCTTCTAGTGAGCTGGTAATCACTGGAAATATTTGCCTCTAGGTATGGCTAATATAGCTTTACATTACATAAGAAAAATTTTTATTGTCTCTATTTCTATACAAGAAGCTATGAGTTTGAATCTTTCAGTGTATATTGTTTCAGTGTATATTGTTTCAGTGTATATTGCGAGCTTTTGTTCCCCTGGTAAGAACACGCTCAGGGCAACCGGGATCTTCTGCGGCACAAGCTTTATTGCTTACCCCATCAGGAGCCAGTGGCGAAGAGAGCCAGAGAGGGAGCCAGAGAGAGAGAGATGGCCAGAGAGAGAGAGAGATTGATAGAGAGATCCTCTGAATGGCGAAAACCCGTCCCTTTTATGGAGGACTGTCCTCCGCCTCGGACGTGTCGCTCCCTGATTGGCTGCAGCCCATCGGCCGGAGTTGTCGTCACAGGGAAGGCAGAGCACATGGGGTGGGAAACTACCCCAGCGCATGTGCAGATGGTTTGTTTACACAGGTGCCAGTGCCATCAGCGCCATCTTGTAATGGCCAATGTGAGGGCAGCTCCTTACATCTCTTCCTTTTCTTTTATTTAAGAGCAATGGGCCACCCATTCTAATAAGAGTGGAGATAGAGGTCAAATCCCCAGTGTGAAAAATAGGGGCTTTACACAAAACCTCCTCCCAGGCTCATCACCTGAAGGGGTCTTGGTCCGCTCCCGTGTCGTTTTTCCTGGGGGAAGGACACTTGGACACTCAACCTTCTTGAAAGATGACATGTCTCCCTAGAATAGGCTCATATATGCCACAGAGCCCTTCTACTGCAGTGCTTAGCCATGCAACTCTCTCGGGCTGCTGAAGCACACTCACTCTATCCCGTGCAATGAGACTAGCCTCGTGGGGTGCAAGAGCTGAGTGGCCAGCGACCTATTGCTTAAGCATAGATAACCATATATCAGGGGAAACACTATGTTCTAGTGCTGCAAGCGCCTGGGAAATAACCACCATGTCTCTCCTAGTTTGGGCCTTAAGCTTACAGACCAATCAGAGAAGCAACACTAATCCACAGCAAAGAACAGCTCCAAATAATTCCACCCCCACCCATTCTTTAAAGAAGGAAAATGTTGAAAAGATAGTCCTTAGGTCAGGGACAGGTCCAAGTGCGTGGGGCAAGTCTCAATTTTCAAAGGGTCTGTTCAAATTTAGCCGTCCAATTCTGTATCTCCCAACGCTGCTCTCCCTTTGTTGTTGTCGCACTGGACATCACCAAAACGAGGGACATCAGTATTCCCTTGGTCAGTCTGGATTTTTCGGGTGAGTCTTTCTGGTATCCAAAATGGGTTGTCTTCATTCTGTGGAAAAACACAAACAGCTCCCCTGGATCTTATCAAAATAGGATCCGGTCTTTTCCATTTGTTACTTAAAACATCTTTCCATTTAACCATTTCTTTGGGCCTATCTGGCTCTGAACAATGACATTCAGCCGCTGTATCTTTGTTAATTGTCCAGTGGCTTCACCTGTTCGGGAGAGCGCCTTCCAGGCCTTAATAGCCGTGGAGGAAATTTGGGCATAAGCTCCCCAGTGATAATTTGTTTGATCAGCGGTATAAGCTTCCTGACCCGTTAACAGGTCAAAGGTCCAATCTCTCTGCTCTGGAGTCAAAGCGGCAGCATTTGCTCGGGCCTGCGTTTGTGCAGCCTCTTGCCATAGAGCTCTCCATTCCATATATTTGCCCATATTGGGGAGAGCGGCTTTTGCAATCATTTGCCAGTCAGCAGGAGTTAATGCCTCGCCAGCAAGCCTGTATAACTGCACCAAGGTAAAATTAGCATTGGCTCCATATTTACGGACCGATTCGGCAAGCTCTTTAATCTGTGTATAATCTACCGGAGCGTGAACACGCCCACCCTCGGCTCCTTCAAAGACCGGAAATGCCTGTTGTATCTTCCTTTGTGCCTCTCTTGAAATGAACGAGTCCACACACTGCCTCTCTGCACAGGGCTGACGCACTACGCAGGGCGGGGGCTCGCATAGGGCGGAGGTGCACTATGACCTTGAGGCCAAGCAGCAAGCTGGCCTTTGCCAGCTGCTTTTGGCTTTTTTCTTGACCTATAAGCTCGCATTTCTCTCTCAT
The DNA here is from genome assembly GCF_978045245.1 of Mus caroli. Classification (NCBI taxonomy): domain Eukaryota; kingdom Metazoa; phylum Chordata; class Mammalia; order Rodentia; family Muridae; genus Mus; species Mus caroli. The sequence continues at coordinate 127,368,023 of NW_028227264.1, read as the reverse complement.
AACGAGCTGCTCCCTCCTCTAAGTCTGTCTTCTCAGAAGGGCTAATTTTTTCATCTGATTTACAGCTACTAAGAACTGGCTCTTTAAACTCATCTCTTTTCTCCTCTTTCCTTCTAATCTCTCCCCAGGTATTTTTCCCTGACATTAACTTTTCTTTTTTCCTTTGTTTTTTCTCCTCTTTCTTTCTAATCTCTCCCCAGGTATTCTTCCCTGACATTAACTTTTCCTCGGGTTCAAGACCCGTGGAAAGGCCTGTGTACTTATTTGGTGCACCATGTTTCCTCTTTGCTCCTGCTCTCTCTCCCTGCTTTACTTCTGATAGACTGTCTTGAATTTTGTCCAGAATTCTCCATCCTGCCTTAACCACTTGTTGACATGTGAAAAGAAATAAAAGGGCTTTTAACACTAGAGAAAGTTCAAGACCAGACATACCTTGTAAAGCTGTAACGTGCGTCCCGTCCCCACAGTTCTGGTTCCGCTCCATTCCCCAGCTGAAGAGTTCTGAACCCATGCCGGATCCTTCTCAACAGTCTGTTTTGCGGGAACACTTCATTACCACAGTTCCCCAGCTGAAGAGTTCTGAATCCACACTGGATCCTTCTCAACAGTCTGTTTTCCGGGAACACTTCATTAACCGCTCCTTCCCCGTGATGTAGTAGCTCGCGGGTTTCGGCGCCATTTATTGCGCGCGCTTTTGTGTTCCCCCTGGTAAGATCACACTCAGGGCAACCGGGATCTTCTGCGGCACAAGCTTTATTGCTTACCCCATCAGGAGCCAGTGGCGAAGAGAGCCAGAGAGGGAGCCAGAGAGAGAGAGATGGCCAGAGAGAGAGAGAGATTGATAGAGAGATCCTCTGAATGGCGAAAACCCGTCCCTTTTATGGAGGACTGTCCTCTGCCTCGGACGTGTCGCTCCCTGATTGGCTGCAGCCCATCGGCCGGAGTTGTCGTCATGGGGAAGGCAGAGCACATGGGGTGGGAAACTACCCCAGCGCATGTGCAGATGGTTTGTTTACACAGGTGCCAGTGCCATCAGCGCCATCTTGTAATGGCCAATGTGAGGGCGGCTCCTTACAAGTGTATATTGTTTCCTAAGTGGAAAGTATTTTATTAGCTAATGCCTCTAAAGAGAAGTTTACTTCAAATCTTTGCTCTCACACAATGAGTTTTAAAGTTCTGGGGAACAGCTGTTGCTCCAGAAAAGATTCAGAGGCAATATCTTTTTAATATTTAGGTTTTTAGTTATACTAGAAAATTGTGGTACAGAAACTCTAAGAATGAAAAATTGATTTGCTTCAAAATTGTATTTTCAAAAGCTTCCAAGAGGTTAATTGGCTAAGACCTCACCTTTTTTGTTTTTTGGGGTTTTTGTTTGTTTGTTTGTTTGTTTTTTGGAGACAGGGTTTCTTTGTATAGTCCTGGCTGTCCTGGAACTCACTTGGTAGACCAGGCTGGCCTCAAACTCAGAAATCCACCTGCCTCTGCCTCCCAAGTGCTGGGATTAAAGACGTGCACCACCACCGCACAGCAACACCTCACCTTAAGGTCTTAAAGTGACTTAAACCTTTGTTGGATGTTATCTTGAAAGACACAAATTAACTAGTAAAAAACAAAAGGCTTTGCAGAAAATAAAGGAAGCTTTTATAATTGTTATCAATTATAATCAATGGTAATTAAATATTAGCTGATTATTTTAGTTATGGTTATTAAATGTGCCCACAGCAATTCTTTAGCAAGATAAAACATTAATGTAAAATCATCTTTCTTCACCTCAAAGTAAAGTTTTAACATCCTATTAAGGCTGATGTGGTGCTAATAAAGAATTGTAAGATAAATTCATATATTTTAGAAAAACTATAACAAAAAATTGTATCTTAAAAACCGGGCAAAGTGTCTGTTCCTTGTTCCAAATTGCAATTAAATTGGTTATTGCAGAAAATTGATATTTGGCCTATTGCATACCATCATTTTAAATAAAATTGATAATCACTATCCTAAAGATAAGTTAAAAATTATTTTTATGCATGCTTTTGTACCTTCTATAAATTCATGCATGCATACATCCCATTTACTGTGTTTAAAAACAGTCCTTCTATGGGAGAAAAGTATATGTGAATTGGATCATATGCTCATTCTTTTGAGTTTCCTCCTGCTTCAGTAAAGATAATTAAATTGTGTGCTGTAGATGGTGTTTTAAAATGTTGAACAATCAAGCTTTAATTTGTATATTTATCAATATACATCTCAGAGCTTACAATTGCTTAAAATTGTTCATCCCTCAGATACTATAAATTCTCAAATTTGCAATGGTTTATACATATACAACTCATAAGAAAAAAATGCTGTTCTTTTTAGAAGACTGTTTTTGGACATTTAAGAATTTGTCCTAGGTTGCCTGGACAAGACCATGCTAGATTTATATCTCAGGCAGATTACAGGCTTTACACAAAAATAATTGGCCATATAATCTCGTTCTTTATATAATCAAAACAGTTATGGCTTAAGATAATATTTTAGTATATTTAGAGAATGTGCATGTCAAGTTGTAAAAAAAAAAAAATGTTCTTAGTGCCCCCAGATTCTACCTGTTTCCACATAATGGTGTTAATTCTTGAGAAGTTATACTTAATCAGTTGCTGCAAATGGATACTCTTATTTCTGATTAATAAATAAATTATGCACATGTGACTATTAATACCTTTTCAAGTGGTTTCTTTTTGCTTCTCTACATATGGGAGAGGCCTCTAGAAATGTAATTGATCATTGTTTACAAGCCTTTAATGCTATGGGATTGCCTAAACTCATTACGACAGATAATGGGCCATCCTATACTGGCAACAAGTTTACTTCATTTTGTAAGGAATTTGGTATCAAACATAAAACTGGAATTCTTATAACCCCATGGGACAAGGAATTGGTGAACATGCTCATCACACTCTGAAAAGTTGGCTTTTAAAAACAAAACAGGGGCAGTTATACCCCGAAAGTCACCAAAAGCACATCTTGCTTTTGTTTTGTTCGTTTTAAATTTTTTGCAAACTGATATTAAAGGTCAGTGTGCAGCAGATCGCCACTGACATCCAGTTACTTCCAGTTCTTATGCCATGGTCAAATGGCAGGACCCATTAACTAATACGTGGAATGGTCCAGACCACATTTTAAACTGGGGAAGAGGTTCTGTCCGTGTGGTTTTTTTTTTTTTCCACAAAAAGAAGATGGATTGAGATGGCTGCCTGAAAGAAAGGTTTGTAAAGTGGACACAGATCCTGATTCTTCTAGTAAGATTCTAACCTTGTTGATGGCTAAAAATCCTTTTTAGCAGAAAAAGTTAATTTGGAGCACAGCCTCTACTCTCAGAGAATTTTCAGCCTTTCTGCTAATTCTCAAAGTCATCTCCCCCACACTGGGAGGTCAGAGTCTGAGTTTGAGCGTTGCTAATTTGCAACTGAATAAAGTACCTGGACATCCCCAAAGAAGCTTTTATCCTGTTGTTTTTCAACTATCTTGACTTTGTTTTTCAAGTGGGTCAGTCTCTCCTTACAGCCTGATTTCAGCAAGCACGCAGCCTTGCCTCTAGCAAGTGCAGGTGGCAGAAATTTATCAATATGAAGAAGCATATTCAGTATATATTGTGCCTTTGGTCTGATTTGGGAACAAGGTGTGCGATGAGGGCTGGTCAGCCAATGACGGGCAACCATATTTCAGAACTATATTAATCTAAGACAGAGGTATATGCCAAGAGGCCGTGGTTTGTTAATAATACACACAGAGCCATGTTTGTGTAAAATAAACACAAACAAGATGCATGTATGCTCCTTGACAGATAAGAATGGTTCGGGAAAATCTGAGTCCCCAAGTCAGGCGCAGACGCCAGCCACCATAACTCCCAGGCAGGACTATGGAGCATAAATAAATTTTATATCTCAGTCCAGCTATTTTTATTATACAATCGGGGGGGAATTGTAGCCTCCCCCAGTCTGAAGCAGGCTGGTGAAGACCTTGTTGCCACTGAGGTGGGGCCACCTGCAGTGCAGCTTTCTGACTTGGCTGGTTTCTTTTGATGTGTGTCAACTGTCTTGCTCTTCTCTGAGATCCTGCTGCCTGCTGAGATACCTTTGAGACAATCCATGTTGCACAGCGTCTTGGGGCTGGCTACAAGCACCAAGAATGGATTGGCGGGGGATGGGCCTTCCCCATTTTAAGCAGTCTCCCAGTAAACTCGCGGCCTTGATCAGAGAAAATTTGTCTTGGCTTCATTATTTTTCTCGACGTCTGATCTCTCTTTCAGCCCCGGCCAGCCTTCCAGGAGTACCCGGTTCATGTAGGCCACAGGTGGTTACAACTACAACCCACCATTGGCATCTTGCAAGGTTGGTAAAAAGGTTTCAGGAGGTCCAGCCCATGAGATTAAAACAGGTTGGCTATTGCCCACCAGAAAGGGCTGGGCAGGCTGGGGGTGGGAGGGAGAGAGTTGCGGGCTCAAGACCATAAACTCCTGGTTCATTTAAAAAATATTTCCAACAACACACAATGAACAGACTCTGACACACTCAGTCCTAAAAGGGATGACTTCATCACACCCCTCTCCTCAAGGCCCAGAGATTTATAAATATGAGGAGACAGAAACATTTTAAGAGCCAGAGGTGATGGGTGACTCCAAGGAGGCTGTCTTACAGACACATCAGGACTACTGCTCACATGAACTCACAGAGACTCTGGCAGCACACATAACACCTGCACAGGCTCGAGGAGACAGGGAGCCAGCACTGAGCAGGGAAAGTGGACACATGGTCTAACCTCTAAGCAAGCAGCTATTTGTAACTGATAACTGCTATCCAAGGAAGAAACAGTTTTCTGCACTGTAGTGTCAATGGTGCCTTGTTATCACTTTATTGTGCACTGTGTGAAGATTCAAATGCTGATTTCTTGGCCACTATATCTGCTTACCATCCTTATTCAGACACTATCCAGGTGCAAACTTGTGTAAACAACAGCTCTCCCATTGTTCCCTGAAGTGTCACTAAAGGGACCTTAACAACCAAAGACTGAGCAGGGGAGAGAACAGGCTGGACTTCTCCCAGCCAGGGGAGGGAGCTGGAGAAGAGGAGGTATGGCTTAGCCACCTGCAGAGAGTCTAGGAGACACCATAAGAAAACACCTGGAGCAGAGAAAGCCTGGAATGTTATCTCCACAATTTTGGCTGGGAGCTTGGTAGATTAGGTTAGAGGAAGTAGAGTAATATTATTTAGTAATTCTGCCCTTTAAGCATGTTAAATACATAGTTCAGTCTCAGTTATTTGGGAGCTATCATGATTAAGAAGGAAAGAGTAACATAGGTATTGAAAAGCCACGCACTGAGCCTCATACACAAGAGAGCTTGTTTCTCCACAAAATAAAAGTCATGAAATTAGGTAAAAAAAAAAAGGGGGGGGGGAGCTGGCATTTCTTTCATCGAGTTTTCTTCTGGATTTTTTACATCTTTCTTCTTGTTTGTTTTTTATGTGATTGTGATTGTGATTGTTTTCCTATTTATTGGAGTTACTTTTCCTAGGGATTTTTAAGTTTGCTTTTGTTTTTTCAGAGAGAGAGAGAGAGAGAAAGAGAGAGAGAGAGAGAGACTGGGACATGGAGAGGACCTGGGAGAAGTTGGGGAAAATGAAATATAATATATTTGTTTGGATGAAAAATCTAATAAAAATATACAAAGTAGATTTTTGATTCTTGGAACCCAAAAAACATATGCTTGCAGACTTGGGATGAACTAGAAGTATCTCAAGAAAGTTCTTTTTTGTTTTGGTTTGGTTTGTTTGGTTTTTTTTCGAGACAGGGTTTCTCTGTATAGCCCTGACTGTCCTGGAACTCACTTTGTAGACCATGCTGGCCTCGAACTCAGAAATCCACCTACCTCTGCCTCCCAAGTGCTGGGATTAAAGGATTACACCACCATGCACAGCTTCAAGACACTTCTTATGACAATGGAACGAGCTCAGTGTGGTGGCACCATCTGCTGATGCCAACAGGAAAGAGTTGAGAAACACATCCATCAGATGGTGACCAGCAGCCAAGGGAACAAGCAATACCCAGTGCTAAGGCCTGCTAAATGCAATGTGGCTTGGATGAGGGTCAAGTTATTTTAATTCATTGTATATTATTGCTGAAAAATGTTCTTTAAGTGGTAACGTTGCTTGCCTTTTTAAACTGGAAAGAATGAATATACATTATACATACAAGTCAAAGGGTTAACTAATTTGTATCCACTGAATAGCAAATTGTATGCTAATTATAGTTTGACAAGTCTAGAGTTTAGAACAATAACTGTTTTCTTTCATTTTTTTAAATAAATTTAATGTTTTAAACATATATTTGGAGAGAGAAAAAGGGAGAAACAGATGAAAAGGCAAGTTAGTGTGTGTGTGTGTGTGTTTCTAGGTGAAAGAGAGACCACTTCCTAGCTTTTTCTGTCCTAAGTTTTCCTTGATTTTGGGCTTAAGCATGGCAATGATTATGGCTCTCCCTGCCAAGGTGCACAGGTAGTGCATGAGAACATGTTCCAGAACAGGGAGAGCCGGTGCATGCTGGCACATGACCTTCACACAGAGACCAGATCCCAGGAGCCCAGAGCTCTCCTCCCTCCTCACAGTCTCAAACCTAGGACTCAACAGCAAACAATGCCCTCTTTCTACATCTCTTTCTACGTACAAAGTCAAAGAGGGCAGAAAACAATTGCAAATGAAATCTTCCCAAGGCACCAGCTGACTAGGAACACACAGCTTGGAGGACTCAGTGTAGAGGTAAGAGGACAGACTAATATGCTGGAGAAGGGCAGAACCTGCACTTATACCAACTCCACCCTGACTCCCACCAGGAATCTTTTCAGGACTACACAGGCCTTCCCTTCACACAAAGACAGAAAATGAACAGCACAGACAGGACTCTCAGTGGTACCTCTGTTCCCAACACGCTCTTCACCCACTGAGTAGCTGCCACAATACTCTCTGTCTTGGAGACATCCAGGATCACTGTCTCCAGCCTGTCAGATGTCTTGTTCCTCAGCTCCTTGGCTCCCTTCTCCATCAGACATGCAGCCAGCACCCTCATGCCTCTCCTGTCCAGCTGTCTGGCCAGCAGGTTCCCAAATCCTGAGTCACAGCCTGTGATGAAGACATACTTATCTTGGAGATGGCTCACCACCTGCCTCTCCCTGAAGAAGCACAGGAGTGTCCACAGGCCCACCAGTGACACCAGGTAGAGCCACATGGTTTATAGAAGTCAAGCAGAGAAAGAGATACTCTGTGTCAAATGAGCCTGGCCTCTACTCACACAGGAAGGTGTAGACATCCAGGACGCCACCCTGCTCACATACAGTCCTCTGCATTTTTTATAATTATTTCTACCCAATGACTCTCAACTTTAATAGGCTTTTGGCAGAAGTCATCAATGTTCTTTCACTTTACCTATATCCCTGCCAAGAAAAACACCTCTGATATTAAACAACACCGATATATTCTCTTATAATCTTTGCTTCCTGGACTCATGTGGGAATACAAGTTTCGTTCATTACACAGGGCCCATGGTTCAGGACCAACGCACCTTGTGCCTCTGCATACTGCACTCTGGAACCACAAAGCAGGACCTTTTGAACAGAATCAGAATCTATTGGTAACCTGTACTTGCACTTAGGACAACTTACAGGAGAGGACAGGGAGAGCTGGTGCCCTCCTAATACAGCAAGTCATGGAAGATAGAAGGGCCAGCCCAAAACATGATAAGTTGACCTCAAAGGAATACAAGGTGATAGGACTGGGATCCCAGACAAATCAGGACTCCCAGACCTGAATTGGGGAAGGAAATGACTTTAGACTCTCAAGTGGCCCTTCTCCTATCTACCTGCTTTAGGGCAGATATGAGCATAGATTTTTTTTAAGTTGTGAACTCCATGTGTGCCTCTGAATTACCTGAGCCAGGAATTCTTGATTATTTTCTACAGAACCTCTAGAGTAGTGTGTGGAACTTTGAATATGGCTCCTGGCTTTGAGAAATACCTGAATGACTCTCAGATTTCAGCTCAAAATAAAACGGGTGCCTTCCTTCAGGAATGCTGTCACAGTTCCCTTATCTGACACTTCCACCACTTTCTTTCCCAACCAGTAAGTAATTAGTCTGTCATTGTTCTCTCAAGAACTGTAAACCCCCACCCCCTCAGCTTGAAATCTGGCTGATGAAGTGTGACTGTTAGCATGAGGAGAGCATCAGGGGAGGAGCCGGCCACCCTATCTGTCTGCCACTCCCACTGCTGCTACCTGCCCCCTAGCTGTTCTGGAGCCCACACGTGGTCACTTTAAACTGGACTCCAAGGATGATTTGGCGGGAATAGGCCCCTTCCCCTTCTTCATAACCCAGTGTCTCAGAATAGTAAAATTGAACCTTGATCAGACTGATGTCTTGGTTTCATTCTTTCTTGCGCCACCTAGTTCCCTCTTCTCTTCCAGGTTCCAAGTTGCCTCCCAAACTAGAACCCAGACATGTGGGCTGCTGGCCGGCCTCATAGAAAAAAAATGCTATCCTTTTAAGAAGGCGGTTTTTAGATATTTAATAAATTGTTCTCGATTGCCTGCACATCTTAAAACATTGCCATGCTAGATTTATATCTCAGGCAGTCTATAGGTCATACAGATATGATAGATTGTATATATAACCTCGTTTTTTGTATATTCAGTACAGTTATGGTTTAAGATAATATTTTAGTATTCTTGAACATTGTGCATGTATAATTCCTCTTAGTGTCCTCAGTTACTACTTGTTTCCACATAATAGTGTTAATTCTTGAGGACTTTTACTTAATAAATTGCTCCAAATAAATACTTATTTCTAGTTAATAAATAAATAAATTATGCACATGTGACTATTAATAACCTTTCAGGCTTTCTAGTTACAACCGCTCCTTCAGAGAAACAATTGAAAGTGCAATTTGTCACTGCCCTTGTTACATGAATACAGTCAAGTATTTGAGATGTTTTGTCAACAAGTTATTAATTCTAAGGACAAGATATTGTGAAACCTTAAAGCTTTAACTTCTTAAAAGACAAAGAAGGGGGAAATTATATCCACGTACAAATTATTTAGTGCATTCCCGTGCACACTATTTAAATCATACATTTATTTTCGAATTTTGAAATTTAGATCTCAAAGAATTTAATAAATGCTTTATAGTATCTTAAAAGGATCTACTTATTGGCTAATGGTTTGATCCTAAACAGCTACCTTATTAGGGAAGGGGAAAACATAGGTTCTCTCCACAGAATTCTGCAGGAGCATGATGGTTAATTTGTGTGATGAGCTGGCAGGTGAGTTGACTCAGTGCCCTGATTGAAGTGACTAGGAAACTAAATTGGGTACATGTTTTAGACCCATCCTTGCTTGACATTTTCCAGTTTGGACTAGCTTCAAGCCTTTTAACTTTATGGCAAAAGAACATCAGAGACTGTATATTCTGACTTAGTACGATTAGTCATTTAATAGAGTCATAATGATTTTTCTCTTTTCTTCATTGTGACCAGTTATTCTAACTCAATCTTAAACTGGTCTAATATTTAGTCCAATATTAGAGATTTCTTTGTAGATAGCTAAAATTCTTAATTACATAGCAAGTTAATTTAGAGCACAGCCTCCACTTCGAGATTCTCTGGCCATTTAAGACAAAACAGGGGCAGTTATATCCCCCAAAGTGACCAAAGGTATATCTTGCCTTTGCTTTATTTGTTCTAATTTTTTTGCAAACTGATATTAAAGGTCAGTCTGCAGTGGATCGCCACTGGCATCCAGTTACTTCTAATTCTTATGCCATGGTAAAATAGAGGGACCCACTAACTAATGATTGGAAGAGTCCAGATCCAGTTCTAATCTGGGGTAGGGGTTCGGTCTGTGTTTTTTCACAAAGAAGAAAATAGAGCGCAATGTCCCACTAGGAGGCCTGAGACTGAGCTTGAGCCTTGCTAATTTGCAACTGAATAAAGTACCTGGACTTCCCCAAAAGAAGCTTTGTAATGTTACTTTTCACTGTCTAAGATTTTTGTTTTATAAGCAGGTCAATCAACACCCTTCATCCTGACTGCAGCGGGCATGCATCCCTGCCTCCAAGAGCCTGCAGGTGGCAGCTACTAATTTTCATTCTAAAGGCATTCCAGCACATATTGTGGCTTTCGATCTGGTTTGAGATTAAGGTTTGCTATTAGGGCTAGAAAGGCAAAAAATTCAGATATAAAAAGAATGTTGTTTTTATTCTCATAGGACAGGCTTAGTACCTTAGCTGGTCTCAGGTTTTCCACCCTTGCTGCTATTGAAAGGTCCCCTTGGTTCCTCGGGCTGTGGAGAGATTAGGGATGAGGAGGGTGACCTCCACCTCCTAACATAGCCTAAGAGCCACAAATTGTGATGTTACTAGTGACATAATTCTTATAGAGGCCTTACTCAATCTGAGGTTGACAATTCTCCCTTGGGAGCTGCACAGTACTCAGAAGTGTGCATGCTAGTTCGTGATAATACGAATACTCTATGGGTATCAGTGTGGATCCAAGGCAAAGCACTTCAGAGAAAGGTAGGTCTAACTTGACCATTTCTGAGTTCCCTGAGAGACACATCCGGTTTGGATGGAAGTTGGTATCTAGTTCCAGTTACAATCCAAAATATATTTCTAAGGCTCTGCCTCCCCTCCCCAAAAGATACCAAGAGCCATGATTGTGGATCATGACACCATCCACGGGAGGAATCGGGTCAATGCTCCCCCAGCCATGTTTAATGCCCACTCATCTAAGGATGAGAAAACCATTTGATCACCTCAGTTAAGTATGGCCTTATTAAGCTTAATTCATAGTGGGGAGAGAGGTTGGATACCATACTGTGTAAAGGGCAAACCCTTCACAGCCTCCCACCCTAACAAGCCAAATGGCTTTGTCCTATGAAGCAGGACATCACCCCCTCCTCTTTGTTCCCTGCCTGTCATCCATGGCTATTGAGGACGATCCATGTACTCTCCTTCAGTGTTATCTTACTATAGTGCCTTTAAAATTCATATCTTGATACAGTTAGTCTTCGCCAGTGTTCCAACACCCTAGGAAGACCTTGTAAGCTGACTACTTGGAAATCAGTAAGAATTCAACAAGGAAGTTACCTATGCAGTAACCAATTAACATTATAAAAGATGGAGCCAACAGCTCTGGGCTAGTTTGCAAGATGTTTGCTAGGACAGAAAGCACAATCTTATCCAAATAGGGTTTACCATGAAAAAAGTTAGGAAATCCCACTGAGACAGGTTTCTTAACTAGGCCCTAAGAATTCAGGCAGAATTATAAAGCATAAATAAATTTTATGCCTCAGCCCAGTCTTTTCTTTTTTATATTAACAACAGGGAGGAGATATAACCCCCAACACCCTCAGCTTGAAATCTGGCTGATCAGTTTTGACTATTAGCATGAGGAGAGCATCAGGGGTGGAGCCGGCCACCCTATCTGTCTGCCACTCCCACTGCTGCTACCTGCCCCCTAGCTGTTCCGGAGCCCGTACATGGTCACCTGAAACTGGACTCCAAGGATGATTTGGTGGCTATGGGCCCCTTCCCCTTCTTCATAACCCAGTGTCTCAGAATAGTAAAATTGAACCTTGATCAGACTGATATCTTGGTCCCATTCTTTCTTGTGCCACCTAGTTCCCTCTTCTCTTCCAGGTTCCAAGTTGCCTCCCAGTCTAGAACCCAGAAATGTGGGCTGCTGGCCAGCCTCAATAAAGACCCATGGTTCTATCAGGAAGAGGTGCAATAAGGGATTTATAACAGTTTTGCCTTAAGGTATGGGCCTTGTTATCTGTGAATATGGAGCTGGGCCACTCTCTCTCCAAGCAGGCAGCTGCCCCTGGATCTGCTCTGCATTTACCCTGCTGTTCCTTCTCTCCTGTGCCTGATTCTCTTTAACTTATGGCTGATATTCCTTGTCATCCTGCCTCCACTTCTGTCTCTGCTCCCGCTTGTGCAGAAACTAATAGGACATTCTTCATGTGGCTATTACACACAACATGTCCCCAGAATCCTAGCTTTAAACTGCATCTTGTAAAATGTAGTACTAGGCTTTCTTGACCAAAGTTTGTGCAGATATTGGTGCTGTTGGATCTTTTCTCACTTCAACAGTGAGTACAGTAGAGCTTTCCTTCTATGGACATTTTCCAATCTTCTCTCCCACAGTTCTCTCCTTATCAACCCTGATAGTGATGGACACTCTTGTTGGATCAAGCTCTTCTGGAAAATAGGAGGATCTAGATAGGATCCTGGAATTTTTGGGTAAAGTCAGAGAGAATAGGAAAGTGGATGTGGCTCTGTTGTAGGAGCCACAGGGCTGAAGAGAAGTTTCAGGATACCTCGTTGATTCATGGAGGTTTTCAGAATCCATCCATCAGTCCTGAGATTCTCACAGAAGCCAAAGGACAGTGCCCAGCTGTTCCTCTACTCTGTCCTGAGGAGGGTGGGCTGATCCCATTCCTGGCCAGACCATGTGAATATTTAACAAGGCAGCTCTTCTGATCTCTGGGCTGTTCTGATCTCCTGAGGCAGATAGAAACAGAACCATCTACTGGGGTCAGGAGTCCAGTTCAGCCAGGTTGGGAAGCACTTTCACCCAAAAGGCAGTGTACCCCTCCCAACCAACACTTTCTCCTTCATGCATAAAGAAGAACAGAGGAGCTGTACTGGCTGGTTTTGTGTGTCAACTTGACACAGCTGGAGTTATCACAGAGAAAGGAGCTTCAGTTTAGGAAATGCCTCCATGAGATCCAACTGTAAGGCATTTTCTCAATTAGTGATCAAGGGGGAAAGGCCCCTTGTGGGTGGGATCATCCCTGGGCTGGTAGTCTTGGGTTCTATAAGAGAGTAGGCTGAGCAAGCCAGAGGAGGCAAGCCAGTAAAGAACATCCCTCCATGGCCTCTGCATCAGCTCCTGCTCCCTGACCTGTTTGAGTTCCAGTCCTGACTTCCTTTGGTGATGAACAGCAGCATGGAAGTGTAAGCCGAATAAACCCTTTCCTCCCCAACTTGCTTCTTGGTCATGATGTTTGTGCAGGAATAGAAACCCTGACTAAAACAAATTGGTACTGGGAGTGGGGTATTCCTGTGACAACCTGACCATGTTTTGGGGAGGACTGCGGAAGGACTTTGGAACTTTGGGCTTGAAGATCCATTCGTTGTTAAGAGCTCTGTCAGATGTTGTGTAGGAGCTTGGAAGATAATGTTGAGAACAGTGCAGAGATGGAGGTCTGGTTTGTGAAATTTCAGAGGGAAAATTAAAGACTCTTTTCAGGGCCGTTGCTGTTTTGATTGTGAAGATTTTGTAGTTCTGGTTAGCTGGGGCTGAAGAATCAGCTGTGATTAACAAGATACCAGAACTACTAAAGCAAAAACTTTGCATTACTGGGACTATTGATGCTGGTTAGCTGGAGCTACGAAATTAGCGGTGATTAAGAAGAGACCAGCATCGTTGAGGTGACATCTTCTGGGAAGTGTTTTCTGAAAGCACAAAGAGGCTGTGTTCCAGAGATAGGCAAGGTTGTACTCCTTCTGCAGCAGGACTTGGTAATGTGTAAGGGTCACCCAGGTGGTACTGGTTTTGAAGGCATGAAGGGGTCATGCAGAGCAGCTGAGCTAAGCACTGTGAGAGGCCATGGAAGGCCATTGGTGAAGGTGCAGCCTCAGTTGTAATTGAAGGCCCAGGACTGAAGGGGTCATGCAGTGTTTTGGAGATGCCAGTACCACAAGATGACCACCAAGAGCAGCAGCAGCAGTGGAGTACAGGCATCTGGAGCCCAGAGGACGACGTATGTGCTACAAAGGGCATGGCTGGAGAAGTGACCCAAGCCCTTGGAGGAGCCCAGAAGATCGTGAGTTGGATCCCAGACCTTGGATGGTTGGAGATTGATTTTTGCTTTGATTGTGACTGTGCCCTGATATTTTCCCTCTTGAAGGAAGAAACTGTTTTAGTGGAGCCCACAGTTAAGAGACTTTTAACTGTAAAAAGACTTTGGATTTTAAAAGAGATTGAAAATTTAAGAATATATAAAGACTGTGGGACTTTTAAAGTTATTTAGATCTTGGGGATGAATAAGAATGTAAGGGTTGAGGCTTACTAGTGATGTGTTTGTGTGTCAAGTTGACAAGGGGTCAATTGTACTGGCTGGTTTTGTGTGTCAACTTGACACAGCTGGAGTTATCACAGAGAAAGGAGCTTCAGTTGAGGAAATGCCTCCATGAGATCCAACTGTAAGGCATTTTCTCAATTAGTGATCAAGGGGGAAAGGCCCCTTGTGGGTGGGATCATCCCTGGGCTGGTAGTCTTGGGTTCTATAAGAGAGTAGGCTGAGCAAGCCAGAGGAGGCAAGCCAGTAAAGAACATCCCTCCATGGCCTCTGCATCAGCTCCTGCTCCCTGACCTGTTTGAGTTCCGGTCCTGACTTCCTTTGGTGATGAACAGCAGCATGGAAGTGTAAGCCGAATAAACCCTTTCCTCCCCAACTTGCTTCTTGGTCATGATGTTTGTGCAGGAATAGAAACCCTGACTAAAACAGGAGCCTAGAGTCGGTGCTAACTAGGGTGGAAACAGGCCCACTGTCAAGCCTGTTCCTTGACTTGGACACATGCCGCTCCTGCTCAGTCTTAACTAAGAACCAGAAATTTTATTGTATTCTAATGGTTGAAGATCTCAGATTGGAGGGATGGGTCTTGGTTGGGTATAGTGCAATTCTCATGCATGATTGAGTGAGACATGGTCTTGTGGAAGCCTGAGTCCTTCTGTGTCCTTCTGAGTACACTGCCATCTGAGAAAAAAAAAAAAAAAAAAAAAAAAAAGCTTGGTGAGGAGAAAAGGGGAACTGTTGCAGAGGCATCCTGGGATTACCTTACAGGGGACATCATGCTAATTACACATGGTTCTGTCTCATCATGATGCTTTTGAGTCTCTACCCATGCTTGGGGCTGTAGATCTGTCCTAGGTGCTGCTCCTTCTCCTTTGGAGCCATCACAATGCTCCAGAGTGTACTGAGATAGGTCCAGCCCCCTGACCTTCTCACAGGGCACAACATGCAGAGATGCTGTTGATGCACTAAAGCATAATTTATATAGTGATGAAGACAGTAAGGCTAGAGCTTACAAGGTCATGGTAAACCTGCCATGCAGTGAGACATCTCAAAAAAAAATGAAACAAGATGCAGTATCACTACATGGTTTGGAGAAATGAGTCCACTATCAAAAGTGCTTCCTGCTGTTCAGTAGAACCCAAATTCATTTCCTGACAACCATATTGTATGGCTGAAAGATCCTTTCCATTTTTCTTTTCTTTTCTTTTTAAAAATTTATTTATTTTATATAGGTGAGTACACAGTCACTGTCTTCAGACACACCAGAAGGTGACATCAAAACCCATTGCAGATGGTTGTGAGCCACCATGTGGTTGCTGGGATTTGAACTCAGGAGCTCTGGAAGAGCAGTCAGTGCCCTTAACCGCTGAGCCATTTCTCCAGCCAGCTAAAAGCTTCTTGTAACCAGCAACCCTCATCTTCCTTCCCATCTCTGAGATGTTCCCACACATGGACCATACAGGTACACACACATATGCTCATGGCCCTAAAACAAACTCAAAAGAACCTAGGTAAAATGATTGACCAGGCAACTGATTGGGTAAAGGAATTTCTATTTTCATTAATCCAGAAATGATTATTTATTTACAAGTTTCTCCTGTGTCCCCACTTCCCCCACATTTCTACTGAGAAAAGAGGAGTCAGGCATCTATGGGAACCCCTCCCCAGGGCAAGTCTGTACTGATCCCAGAATTCTCTGTCTCTTCCAAACATGATTTCCCTGCTCAGCCTACTATTAAGACTCACCAACCTAGCAGCAGGCAGAGCCAGATCTCAGAGGCCATGGGAAGTTCAAGATCCTTACTCTTTTGAAAAATGTCCAAATATGAATGACTAGTGTTGAGAAGGATACTCTGTATATGGTCACATAGTGAGTTTTCAGGGAGGGATGGTCACTTAGTGATTCTACAGGAAAGGGACTTGTGAAACTGAGGCCTACAGATAAATTCTGTCCATGGACTTGCATGCACAGTCTTCTGCATTATGTGTTATCATTAAGTTTTGAATGGAGAGCAGTTGTTCCCACCTCAGTGGCTGGAAGGGATGAGACAGTCAAAGAAAGCCTGCTGGCCTGTGCCAATACTTCTCAGGATATTCCCCTTACCTGTGTGTTACAAACTTCACTAAAGGGTAAAGCCATACTTCAAAAGGCAGAGAAGCAGAGATCACCTCATATTACCTTTAAAAATAAGAAGTGTCAAAAAAGAGAAAAGAAAATAAAGGAAAGAAACCCATGATTTCAATATAAATGAAAAATTGGTGTCTCTGTCCTCTGCTAGGTTTTACCACTGGGAACTGAACCTACCACCCAGAGCCTGGCAACCTGACTCCAGAGAATGGGTGCTGGCACAGAGGTGATTTCAGAGCAGGGACACTTCCATCTTGCGTAGGGGTTTAAACTAGCCAGGACATGTGGATTTCCTGCAGAGGAGGACACAGGAGAGTGCTTGGCACAAACTTGTCCCAGCCTCCTCCTCTCTGTGGACCTTCATGGTAGCCATGATGCTCATAGTCTGGGCATCAGCCACCTTTTTTTTAACTGAATCCCTTGGTAGAATTCTTTGCCTATTTCTTTGATCATCATCAGTCTTGAGTAGTATCATAGGAGAATTAACGAGATGAATTGTGTTGACCCCAGAGTAATAAACTCCCTCCCTCAACTCCCCGAATTTCCCCTAAATATTCTCTCTCAAACTCTACCTACATCTCCCCAGGTACACGCATAGGTGAACACTTCAGAGGGCTTTCTCAGGCTTCATGGAAGTCCAGCAGAGAAGGGCATCCACAAGAAAGGTGGGCAGGTAGCTCAAGGGGAGATAGAAGAGCTTAGCATCCCAGCCTGCTGAGTATCGGGTGCGAGGGTGACAGGCAGTCAGAGCATGCTCCATGCAGTCTGTCACCAAAGTCAGGTCCTTGTTGCACTTCTGGTCCAATTCGTTTAGTTTTTTCAGATCTATGCAGAATGAGGAATGATTCAGGTGGTCATTCAACTCCCACCTCTCCTGTCTTACAGCAGCATAGAGGAGAAATTCCATTCCCTATGTGGGAGAATTCATGTGTCTAAAACCCAAGCCTAGGCTGTCCTAGTTCCTCAAAAGGACCACAAACAATCTTCAAGGAAAATTGTGCACTCACTCACTCATCTTAGCTCATAGAGAGTGCTGGTTTCATACCGCCTCCCATCCCTGACTTCACTGATATTGCCATGACCATGAGATCAGAGGGAACAGAGCAGCATGTTATGAAAGACAAGAAAGAACTCCTTACAGCCCCATATGCAAACTGCCACAACAACAGGGAAATGGGTCTGAATTACTATTCTTTGAGGAAAAGGGTGAGGCATTAGAACTCCTAAAATTAGAAGGGGATTAAGAGTTTGGGATTTTATGTAGCTTTGACCCTCAGAGGTTACTTACAGGATGCCAGGTACTTCTCGCCATAGATCTCCCTGATTTCTGAGCTGGTCTGGTCCCACAGCATCTGGGTATTTGAGGATAATCTGGCACTACTGGTCACACCGGTCAGGAAGAAACCAGGCTCTATAATAGACACCTTCACCCCAAAGTAGGAGAGCTCCCTCCTGCAATACAGACAGATAGATATCAAGGACTTCAGAGATCTTTCAGTGAGAACATTTTAATACAAGTACAGTAGCATGCGAACAGGAGCCTGTGGTGAGGAAAGGCCACACACTTTGGATCTGGGATGTACAGGAAATAGGGAAGGATCTTGGGATAAGGGAATTGCCTCTGTGCTCTTAGTATTTTACACTAATTATTTTTTGTGTGTAGCTCACTGCCCTAAAACTAGACATTCTGGTCTATGGCACTGTATAACATCTTTCTCCAAGTAGTGCAGATGCAAAGGATTCTAGTCCTTGTCCAAGTCACCTTCACCGCACTAGTAAGTCTATATCTACCACACATCTGTCCCAGGAAGCTCTCAGGACACCCATACCCACACCCACACAAACACACACACACCCACACACACACACACCCCACACCCACATACACACACACTTTCTACTTCCTCACATGTCTCCACAAAGCAACCTCCTACCTCCAACTCCCTCACATTGTCAGCCACCCTGTTCCCTGCCATAAAGGTCTTCCCTGTTTCCATTCCTTGGAAGGTGTGATGGTTTGTATATGCTGGCCCAGGGAGTAGCACTATTAGAAGTTGTAGCCCTGGTGGAGAAGGTGTGTTACTGTAGGTATGGATTGTATGAATATGATAGAAGCACATAAGGTATGCTAGAATGTGTTTATTGTAGACTGTAAAAGGGGCCTGATATCTGTATGTGCAATTGAAAGAGATATTCACCACAACTCAAAACCATGCTCAGCATATAGAGGTCAGGGGAGTGGATTCTTCACTTCATCCTAGCTGCCTGGAAGACAGTATTCTGCTAGCAGCCTTCAGCTGAGATCAAGGACTCTCAGCCCTTCCTGTACCATGCATATCTGGACATTGCCACATTTTCACATGGACAAAAGTGGACTGAGTCTCTAAACCTTTAAATGCCATCCCCAATTAAATGTGGTCCTTATAAGAGTTGCTTTGGCCATGGTGTCTGCTCAGTAAAAACCTAAGACAGAACTGTTGTCTTGCCAACAGCAAGAAATACTGAATATGATAAAAGCACATAAGATATGCTAGAATGTGTTTATTGTAGACTCTAAAAGGGGCCTGATATCTGTATGTGGAATTGAAAGAGATATTCACCACAACTCAAAAACATGCTCAGCATATAGAGGTCAGGGGAGTGGAATCTTCCCCCAAGAACCTCACAGTTCCAATCCAACCCCAGTGTTGTCCCACAAGGCTCTCCCTCCTCCGTAAAAGGACAAAATGAACTAAACTCATGTTTCAGTCATGGCCTCTTGTACAGACTTGGAAATGTGCTGGCCAGTGAATGATTCAGGGAGGGGAAGGTGAGAGAGATGCAGAGTATCCTCCTGATGATGGGACTTAAAGAGTATAGTTAAATAAAAATCCTTTCAAAGTACCCCTCGAGTCCCCTTCCCTTCCAGTACCTGAGGGAGTCTGAGAAGGCCTCTACACCATACTTGGAGATGCAGTAACCACCACCACACAAAGACACTCGGCCCAAGGCACTCGCGATGTTGACCACACGGCCCCTCGCCTTCCTCACTAAGGGCAGCATGCTCAGAGTCACCTCGATCAAGCCCAACAGGTTCACATCAAGTACACTTGCAAAGTCCTGTTTTTTTATCCACTCATTGGGACCCGAGGGGATGGAGATGCCAGCGTTGTTGACCAGGCCCCAGAGTCCTGGGGACAGTGGAAGGAGAGAGTCACACAACACAGGTTTAATTATGGATGAAATGCACATTCGACAAGGTAAGCACACTTTGACACATGTTTACTGGAGAATAGGATGCAATGAACAAGAACATGGTATCCACAGGGCTGGGTTCTCATGCCAGAGACTCATGCTGACTCAGAGCATGGACACCTTCATCCATGAAGTCTTCTGGCCCAGCTCCTTGCAAGGAATCAGCCAGTAGCTCCTTCTCACTTGCTAATTTTCAAAACATATGGTGGACACATGGTGTACCTGTGTTAATCCGAAGACCATGAAAGTATGCTTATGTTTACAAGTTGATGCCAACTCTAGAGATTTTATTCTCTTATTTGTTGTGGTGGTTTGAGTGGCAATGGAAGCCATAGGCTCATATATTGAAATGATTGGCCCTGAGAGAGGGGCAGTGCTTGAGGAGGATTAGGAGGTTTCATCCTTGTAATAGTGGGTTTAGCCATATTGAGTTATGAGATTCACTGGAAATGGGCTATCCAAGGGTCTTGCTGTTCCTGCTACCAGTGGATATAGATGTAGTATCTCAACTCCTTCTCTAGCACTATGACTGCTATGCAACCCACCACACTTCATGATATGATGATAACAGTCAAAAGCTTTAACTGTATGCAAGCTCAAATTCAATGTTTTATCTATAAGTTATCACAGTTGTGGAATCTCTTCACAGAGCTAGAATTCTGTCTAAGACAGTTGTATCTTTGCATTACTCTGAGCAATTTATACACTGCTAACTGTCTTTCAAAAGGCCAAGATAGGTAGTAATAAGGAAGAATTTGTTTCCATTATCATTACTTATTTTAATAATAACAAAGAATAGTCATAAGAAGAGAATGACAGAACAGGAAAATACAAAGGAGAAAAGAAAGAAAAGACAAACTTAATTAATCTCTAGAGGAAATTTGGTTGGGAAACAAACAATTGAAACCTTGGTTGTGGGAGATTTGCAAAACTGAGCTGTGCTTTTCACCTCTGCTGAAGTCAGCCTTGAAATTAATCATGATCAACTCTCATATTGATCAGTACCTATACTGATGAAAATCAACATTGATCAACTCTCTTCAGATGCTTACAAAACCCAATGTATTGGCTGGTTCATTTACAACTTGACACAAGCTTGAGTCACCAGAGAGTAAGGTGCCTGAGTTGAGGAAATGTCTCCATAGGATCCAGCTGTAAGGCATTTTTCTTAATGACTAATCTAATGAGGGTCCAGCCAATCGTGAGTGGTGCCATCCCTGGGCTGCTGGTCCTGGCTTCTATAAGAAAGCAGGCTTAGCAAGCCATGGGGATCAATCCAGTACAAAGCACCCCTCCATGGCCTCTGCATCAGCTCCTGCCTCCAGGTTTCTTCCCAGTTTCAGTTCCTCTCCTGACTTCATTTGGTGATGAACAGTGATGTAGAAGTGCAACCTAAATAAATCCTTTCCTAGAAAAACTTGCTTTTTGGTAATGATGTTTTGTAGCAACAATAAAAACCCTATGTAAGACAGCTAGGGACAGGATAAGGGAGGTGACAATCCTTGCTGAGAACCAACAGGACAGACTTTCCAATGTAAGCTTGAACACACTGGGTTCTTTTAGCCACTCACCCACAGATGGCCCTCACTCATCCCTTCGGTCTTTAAGTCATGGATCTTCAAGGATCCACTCTGAAAGGCTATAACTAAACACCATGTCACCATTGTCAATTTCTGGGCAGACTGAGAGACTACTTGATTGAGACTAAGATCTACATTTGTTGACTTTATAACATTGGCTCAATAAGTCATCTGCATCCTCGGCTAAAAAGCTTATCTTGTCCTTCTATAGATACATAATCTGTACTAGAGATTGTTTTTGTTCTGTTTTCAAAAACCATATGGATACCTACTTCCATAGAAGTTTCCTAAAATACCTAATGAATGGAATTTCAGTGGAGTCGCCTTATGATACTGGACATGACACTACATACACATCATCATCTACCATGTAAAACCTTCAGTGCCAGGAATGGCTCACATTTTGTCCCTAAAACGGATCTAAGGAACACAAACTATGTCTTAGTTGGGGTTTTACTGCTGTGAACAGACACCATGACCAAGACAACACTTAGACAACATTTAATTGGGGCTGGCTACCGTTTTAGATGACCAGTCCATTATCATCAAGATGGGAGCATGGCAGTATCCAGGTAGACATGGGCCTGGAGGAGCTGGGAGTCCTACCTATTGTTTGGAAGGCACCAAGGAGAAGCTTGGCTTCCATCCAGCTAGGATGAGGGTTTTAAAACCAAAACCCACAGTGGCACACCTACTCCAAGAAGACCATACCTCCAAAGAGTGACTCTTCCTGTGCTAGGTATAGGCAAACCACCACACCCTCCAAACCCCCATTACAGGCTACACTCAAGTATACTAGCTGCTCTCCCAACATGATGATAGGGCTATTTAGCTGTGGTGGTTTACATATGCTAGGTCCAGAGAGTGGCACTATTAGGAGGTATGGCCTTGTTGCAGTACATGTGTCCATGTTGGTGGAAGTGTATCATTGTAGGCATAAGCCTTACAATCCTCATCCTAGCTCCCTGGAAGCCAGTCTTCTCCTGTTTGCCTTTGAACAACATGTAGAACCCTCAGCTCCTCCTACACCATGCCTGCCTAGATGCTGCTACACTCCTGCCTTGATGATGTATTGAACATCTAACCCTGTAAACCAGCCCCAATGAAACATTATCTGTCCAAGTGTTGCCTCGGTCATGGTGTCTGTTCTTAGCAGTAACCCTAACTAAGACAGAAGTTGGTACTGGTACTAGGACTGTGGTTTTGCTGTGATAGGCCTGATTGTGCTATTGTTTAGAAGAATGTGGTTTTTGGGACCTTGATATTGGAAAACTGGATAATGTTTTAAGTGGGGCTATGGAATATGGAACTTATTTGCTGAGGGTGATTTGAACTGTAGAAGCCTGGCTCTAGATTTTTCAGAGGAGAATGATTTTAATATGTGACTGAGAGACTGCTCATTTGATATTTTGATGTAGAATGTGGCTGCTTTGTACTCTTCCCTGAAAAGTCTACCTGGAGCTAAGGTAAGGAGACTTATATTAACTGCATTGTCAAAGAAAGTTTGAACAAAGCCCAAGAGAGACTTTGTTCTCTGGTTAAGTCTCATGATGGGCATTTTGAGCAAGAATACAAGCATAGAAAGGAAAAATATAAAATGTATGGTCTAGGACACCAGGAAGTGAAATGAGGGTGAATCTTGTATTCAAGGAGATAAACAGATTAAGGAAGTGTGGCAAGATCCTACCCAGCTAGGGTTACTGCTTTTGTGTTTGCCATTGAACAAGGAATAGTTATATCATACTAAGTGTCATGATTACTTGGCTTCTGTTTTCACTTGAATTTAAATCTGGAGTGAACTACAATCCAGAAGTGAAAGGCACAGACTTTTGATTTGGATCTTGAGGATCAGTGGCCATCAAAAGCTTAGGCCCTTTAACACGCCTATACCGGCAGTAAAGAAACCCAATGATGCCTATCGTTTAGTCCAGGATCTCAGACATATTAACTTTGCAGTGGGGTCTCTCCACCCAGTTGTGGCTAACCCCTACACACTTCTATCTAATATCCCCTTAGGTATTTTCCATTTCTCAGTTCTAGATCTTCAGGATGTGTTTTTCCCTATTCCTCTAGATGTCCAGTCACAAAACATATATGCTTTTACCTGGACAGATCCTGATACCCACTTTTCTACCCAACTGACCTGGACTGTTTTACTTCAGGGATTCCGGGATAGCCCACACCTATTTGGGCAGACCTTGGCTTCTGACCTACTATCTCTGTCTCTTCCTAAATCTAAGATCATACTTTACATAGATGATGTCCTTCTCTGTAGCCCCTCTTTAGAAATCAGCCAGACTGATACCTCGGCTCTTCTAAATTTCCTCTCTAATCGTGGCTACAGGGTCTCACCCTCTAAAGTCCAACTGTCCACTCCTCAGGTTACCTATTTGGGACTAACAATCACCCTGACCCATAAGACGATTACATTAGACAGAAAGACTCTGATTCAATCTCTAACTGTTCCGTCGACAAAAGAAGAAATTTTGTCATTCCTAGGAATAGCCTGTTTTTTTACGTTCGTGGGTCTCTTTCTTTTCTCTTCTTTCTCGCCCTCTATACAAAGCAGCATCAGGCCCCACCCACAAACCTCTTTTAAAACCTATTACCAAGCCCTTTCAAAGGCTCCAACAGGCCCTCCTTAGGGCCCCGGCCTTACATCCCCCTGACCTGACTTGTTCTTTTTCCTTCTATATAACAGAAAAGGAGGGATTTGCCCTTGGAGCCTTGGGGCACCAAATAGGACCTCCTTTTGCACCTGTGGCATACCTGTCAAAGAAACTAGACCTAACCATTCAGGGATGGGCACCCTGTGTTTGCACTCTAGCAGCCACTGAGCTCCTTATTCGAGAATCAAAGAAACTAACCTTAGGATCACCTATAACTGTTTTCACATAACCTGTCACAGCTCCTAATGTATAAAGGAATACAGACTCTACCTCCCTCTAGAGTTCTCTCTCTCTCTCTCTCTCTCTCTCTCCAGGTAGCTCTAATAGAAGACCCCACACTCACTTTCCAATCATGCCCACCATCAGACCTGTCAAATACCTCCTGGTCTTGGTGGACACCTCAGGGTGGGTAGAGGCATTTCCCACAACTAACAAAAGGGCTCAGACAGTCTCTGATCTCCTCCTCCGAGAGATCATCCCTCGATTGGGTGTTCCAGTCTCTCTCCAATCAGACAACGGACCTGAATTTACCTCTCAAGTTTCTCAGATCCTATCTAAGGCCCTAGACATTCCCTGGCACTTTCACATCCCTTACCACCCTCAATCTTCAGGCAAGGTAGAAAGAACTAACTGCTCCTTAAAAACTACTCTTGTTAAACTGTCACAGGAACTTCATCTTGACTGGATAAAGCTCCTGCCCCTGGCTCTTTTCAGATTGTGAGCTCTCCCCAAAGACCTCTCCTCATCTCACCTTGTGAACTCATGTACGGATGTCCAATCCTAACTCCTGGCTTCTCGCCCAAGCACTCTCACCTTCCAGATCATTTGCTTACCCCATTACTTTCTCATCTCCGTTCTCTCCTATGGAACTTTGCTGACCATCACCTACCTCGCCCACACTCTGTTTCCTGCCCATTACCTGTTAATATTGGAGACCAAGTCCTTTTATCTCCTCCAGGTCATCAGCCTTCACCCCTTTCTCCAAAATGGCAGGGTTCTTTTAAGGTAATCCTTGTAACTCCTACAGCTGCTAAGCTCGAGGGACTCTCTCATTGGGTCTACCTGTCTCACCCTTCATTCCCCCACCTAAAGATGGCTCCTCTTCATACACATTAACCCTAACAGGACCGTGCTGCATTAAGCTCCGCAAGACATCAAGACCACCTGTCTTGTCTCCCATTCTAGAGAATGAAGCTTTACTCCAGCAGCCAAACCCGACCTCGCTGGACAAGACACTGGATTAGTTGTGGCCTTTTCATCTTTTCCCTGCTGTTCATTTCCATCAAGGGTAGTCCTTATGTCTGGAGATTCAAAGTTCGAGAAAAGCCCGCAGACAACAAGCTGACTTTCCAAATAGGATCAGGAAACTGCTCCATAGCCGGGTGCCAGGAAGCGATCCAGATTGCTACCATTCCTGTATCTGTTACTCCATCCAAATATTATGACCTCTATACCTGTTTTCTCTTTGACCAGACAAAAGATTATTACAGAAAATGGCCAGACGAGTATAGGAACTGCCCATACTGGTCTTGTGAGATACACATGCTAGGGACATGGATTAATCACTTCTTCTATCGATTCCGCAAGACACTCTTCTACATTTGAGACTCATGGGATCCCAGGTGGGAAACAGGAGTTGCTGGTAACCTCTACCGCAAAATCCAGCCTAGTTCTCCTGTAAGTACTATCCACATCCAGAGATGTCTCAATCGCCCCTTGTCTTATTAATCTCGTCTCTATATTCCTTCAGCAACAAGTACAAAAAATTTCTAACCAAACTGTTAATCAGCTCCTGCTACAGGATTACCAGCCACTGCCCACAAAGGAATCACTGTCCATAGAAGAGCCTGATTCAGACGATTACCAAACGGATTCCGATGGTGAAGACCAGATATACCCTGAAAATTGACGATGCCCCTAAACAGCAGGAAGTAGTTTAAAAGACACAACGCCCTTATTCCCTCTTCACCAGTGGTTTCTCCCCCTCTTTTTCTCCACTTCTTTTTATAATAACAAGAAGGGAGGGAGGAATGTTAGCACCAGGACACTCCAAGGCCTAACTATGTGACCCTTGACCTGCATTGCCAGGACAACGACCCTCAATTCCACAATCCACTTGGCTCAGTTCCCACCCTCACTGGTGTGACGTCATTTTCCGTCTAAATTATGGCATCACCCCTCCTCTCTCTCCCTCTCTCTCTCTCCTCTTCTCTTTCTTCTCTCCCCCCTCTTACTCTCTCTTTTTCCTGTTCTCTGCCCTTCTACCCACTTCGCCGCCCCTCTATCTCCCACGTGGAATCACCTTGGCCTGGTCTGCTGTTTGGTTTATCTGCTCAAAATAAATAGATTAATATTATTTGATATTAATTAACACATCAAAGGCAACCATTACTATTACCCAGCCTCAAGCCTGGTAATCTTCCACAGTGACCTGCCTTTAAGATATACCTTGCAATAAAGGCAACAATGTCATGGGGGTAACTAAACACTTTTCATTAGATTGAAGGTCTGTTTCTGGGATGGAACCCATAATTCAACTACTAAAGTGGCCACGAATATGACACTAGATAGGTGATGGGTCTATGTGAAAAGTGAATATTCTTCTTCTAAGGAAACACACAGTAACAAGACTCTTGAAACACATTACTAAAAACACTTATAGTTCAGTGCCTTGATCAACTACATCAGGAAAACTGTGTCCTGCCATAGACAAGAATTAACACAGACACACAAGTCGTCAATGTGCAAGG
Source organism: Mus caroli (assembly GCF_978045245.1). Lineage (NCBI taxonomy): Eukaryota > Metazoa > Chordata > Mammalia > Rodentia > Muridae > Mus > Mus caroli. The sequence goes on along the minus strand of NW_028227264.1, from coordinate 127,341,496 downwards.
AGTGAAAGACTCTGGCACACTCAGTCCTAAAAGGGATGTCTTCATCACACCGCTCCCCTCAAGGCCCAGAGATCTATGAAGATGAAGAGGCAGAAACATTTTAAGAGCCAGAGGTGATGGGTGACTCTAAGGAGACTGTCTTACAGACACATCAGGACTACTGCTCACATGAACTCACAGAGACTCTGGCAGCACACATAACACCTGCACAGGCTCAGGGAGCCAGCGAGCCAGCACTGAGCAGGGAAAGTGGACACAGGAGCAGAGAAAGCCTGGAATGTGTATTTCCACAGTTTTGGCTGGGAGCTTGGTAGATTAGGTTAGAGGAAATAGAGTAATATTACTCAGTAATTCTGCCCTTTAAGCATGTTAAATGAATAACTCAGTCCTGACTCATTTATTTGAGAGCTTTCATCATTAAGAAGCAAACTCTAGCCGGGCAGTGGTGGCACACACCTTTAAGCCCAGCACTGGGGAGGCAGAGGCAGGCAGATTTCTGAGTTTGAGGCCAGCCTGGTCTACAGAGTGAGTTCCAGGACAGCCAGGGCTACACAGAGAAACCCTGTCTTGAAAAACAAAACAAAACAAAACAAAACAAAACAAAACAAAGCAAAAAAAAGAAGCAAACTGTAACAAACTTACTAAAAAGTCATGCACTGAGCCTCATACACAGGAGTGCTTGTATCTCCACAAAATACACTGTGTGAAAATTTGTGCGTAAAGGAGAGACTGCATTTTTTTCCATTGGGTTTTCTCCTGGCTTTTTTGCTTGATTCTTGTTTCTTTTTTTTTTAATGATTTTTTTTCAGTTTACTTGTATTCCTTTTAATTGGGGTATAATTTTGCTTTTGTTTCTGAGAGAGAGAGAGAAAAGAGAGAAAGAGAGAGAATGAGAGAGAAAGAGAATATGAACTTGTGTGACTGGGACATGGAGAGGATCTAGGAGAAGCTGGGGGAAGGGAAATACAATCTAAATGTTAGCATGAAAAAATCTAATAAAAATATACACAGTAGATTTTTTATTCTGGGATCCCAAAATGCACATGCTTGCGGACTCGGGATGGACTAGAAGTATCTCAAGACAGTTCTTGGGACAATGGAACGAGCTGAGTGTGGTGACACCATCTGGTGATGCCAACAGGAAGGAGCTGAGAAACGTCCATCAGATGGTGACCAGCTCCATATCTAGAGCCCTGCTTCAAACTAAAGAGCCAGAGGAACACAAAGGGAGCAAACAATATCCAGTGCCAAGGCCTGCTAAATGCAATGGGGCGTGGATAAGGGTCAAGTTATTTTAATTCATTGTATATTATTGCAGAAAAATGTTCTTTAAGTGGTAACGTTGCTCACCTTTTAAACTGGAAAGAGTGCACATACCTTATACATATAAGTCAAAGAGTTAACTATTTTGTATCCACTGAATAGCAAATTGTATGCTAATTGTAGTTTGACATGTCTAGAGTTTTGAACAATAACTATTGTTCCTTTCATTTTTAAAATAAATTTAATGTTTTAAGCATAAACTTGGAGAGAGAAAAAAGGAGAAACAGATGGAAAGGCAAGTTAGTGTGTGTGTGTGTGTGTGTTTCTAGGTGAAAGAGAGACCACTTCCTAGCTTTTTCTGTCCTAAGTTTTCCTTGACTCTGGGCTTAAGCATGGCAATGATTATGACTCTCCCTGCCAAGGTGCACAGGTAGTGCATGAGAACATGTTCCAGAACTGGGAGAGCCGGTGCACGCTGGCACATGACCTTCACACAGAGACCAGATCCCAGGAGCCCAGGGCTCTCCTCCCTCCTCACAGTCTCAAACCTAGGACTAAACAGCAAACAATGCCCTCTTTCTACATCTCTTTCTACGTACAAAGTCAAAGAGGGCAGAAAACAATTGCAAATGAAGTCTTCCCAAGGCACCAGCTGACTAGGAACACACAGCTTGGAGGACTCAGTGTAGAGGTTAGAGGACAGACTAATGTGCTGGAGAAGGGCAGAATCTGCAGTCACATCAACTCCACCCTGACTCCCACCAGGAATCTTTTCAGGACTACACAGGCCTTCCCTTCACACAGACAGAAAATGAACAGCACGGACAGGAATCTCAGTGGTACCTCTGTTCCCAACACGCTCCTTCACCCACTGAGTGGCTGCCACAATACTCTCTGTCTTGGTGACATCCAGGATCACTGTCTCCAGCCTGTCAGATGTCTTGTTCCTCAGCTCCTCGGCTCCCTTCTCCGTCAGACATGCAGCCAACACCCTCATGCCTCTCCTGTCCAGCTGTCTGGCCAGCAGGTTCCCAAAGCCAGAGTCACAGCCCGTGATGAAGACATACTTGTCTTGGAGATGGCTCACCACCTGCCTCTCCCTGAAGAAGCGCAGGAGTGTCCACAGGCCCACCAGTGACACCAGGTAGAGCCACATGGTTTGTAGAAGTCAAGCAGAGAGAGAGAGATACTCTGTGTCAAACTGAGCCTGGCCTCTACTCACACAGGAAGGTGTAGACATCCAGGACTCCACCCTGCTGACGTACAATCCTCTGCATTTTTTATAATTTTTGCTGCACCATGACTCTGGACTTTAACAGGCTTTGGGGCAAAAGTCATACAATGTTCTTTGACTCTATATCCATGCCAAGAAAAACACCTCTGATATTCAACAACACGGATATATTCTCTTATAATCCTTGCTTCCTGGAATCAGGTGGGAATACATGTTTGGTTCATTACACAGGCCCCACAATCCAGTCCCAGGATCACCTTGTGCCAATGCATACTGCACTCTGGAACCACAAAGCAGGACCTTTTGAACAGAATCAGAATCTATTGGTAACCTGTACTTGCACTTAGGACAACTTACAGGAGAGGACAGGGAGAGCTGGTGCCCTCCTAATACAGCAAGTCATGGAAGATAGAAGGGCCAGCCCAAAACATGATAAGTTGACCTCAAAGGAATACAAGGTGATAGGACTGGGATCCCAGACAAATCAGGACTCCCAGACCTGAATTGGGGAAGGAAATGACTTTAGACTCTCAAGTGGCCCTTCTCCTGGCTACCTGCTTCAAAGCAGATGTGAGTATAGGTTTTTTTTTGAGTTGTGATCTCCATGTGTGCCCTTGGCTTATGTAAGGCAGGAATTCTTGATTCTTGTCTACAGAAGCTCTAGAGTAGTGTGGAACTTTGCATATGGCTCCTGGTTTTGAGGAATACCTGAATGACTCTCAGATTTCAGCTCAAAATAAACCTGGTACCTTCCTTCAGGAATGATGTCACAGTTCCCTTATCTAACACTCCTACCACTTTCTGTCCCAACCAGTAAGGAATTAGACTGTCCTTGTGCTCTCAAGAACCATGGTTCTATCAGGAAGAGGTGCAATAAGGGATTTATAACAGTTCTGCCTTAAGGTCTGGGCCTTGGTTATCAGTGGGTTATAGGTGAATCTGGAGGTGGGCCACTCTCCCTCCAAGCAGGCAGCTGTCCCTGCATCTGCTCTGCATTTACCCTGCTGTTCCTTCTCTCCTGTGCCTGATTCTCTTTAACTTATGGCTGATATTCCTTGTCATCCTGCCTCCACTTCTGTCTCTGCTCCCGCTTGTGCAGAAACTAATAGGACATTCTTCATGTGGCAATTAGCACACAACATGTCCCCTGAATCCTAGATTTAAACTGCATCTTGTAAAATGTAGTACTAGGCTTTCTTGACCAAAGTTTGTGCAGATATTGGTGCTGTTGGATCCTGTCTCGCTTCAACAGTGAGTAAACTAGACCACTCCTTCTATGGACATTTTCCAATCTTCTCTCCTACAGTTCTCTCCTTATCAACCCTGATAGTGATGGACACTCTTGTTTGATCAAGCTCTTCTGGAAAATAGGAGGATCTAGATAGGATCCTGGAATTTTTGGGTGAAGTCAGAGAGAATAGGAAAGTGGATATGTGGCTCTGTTGCAGGAGCCACAGGGCTGAAGAGAAAGTCTCAGGAAACCTCGTTGATTCATGGAGGTTCCCTCAGTCCATCCATCCGTCCTGAGATTCTTACACAAGTCAAACGACAGTGCCCAGCTGTTCCTCTACTCTGTGCTGAGTACAGAGTAGAGGAACAGCTGGTCCTATTCCTGTCCAGACCATGTGAGTAATTAACAAGGCAGCTCTTGTGATCTCTGGACTGTTCTGATCTGCTGAGGCAGATGGAAACAGAACCATCTACTGGGGTCAGGAGTCCAGTTCAGCCAGGTTGGGAAGCACTTTCACCCAAAAAGCAGTGTACCCCTCCCAACCAACACTTTCTCCTTCATGCATAAAGGAGAGCAGAGGAGCCTAGAGTCGGTGCTAACTAGGGTGGAAACAGGCCCACTGTCAAGCCTGTTCCTTGACTTGGACACTTGCCGCTCCTGCTCAGTCTTAACTAAGAACCAGAAATTTTATTGTATTCTAATGGTTGAAGATCTCAGATTGGAGGGATGGGTCTTGGTTGGGTATAGTGCAATTTTCATGCATGATTGAGTGAGACATGCTCTTGTGGAAGGCTGAGTCCTTCTGTGTCCTTCTGAGTACACTGCCTTCTGAGGAAAAAAAAGAAAAGAAAAGAAAAAAAAAAAGCTGGGAGAGGAGAAAAGGGGAAATGTTGCAGACATCCTGGGATCAACTTACAGGGGACTTCGTGCTAATAACACATGGTTCTGTCTCATCATGATGCTCTTGAGTCTCTACCCATGCTTGGGGCTGTAGATCTGTCCTGGGTGCTGCCCCTTCTCCTGTGGAGCCATCACTATGCTCCAGAGTGTACTGAGATAGGTCCAGCCCCCTGACCTTCTCACAGGGCACAACATGCAGAGATACTGTTGATGCACTACAGCATAATTTATGTAGTGATGAAGACAGTAAGGCTAGAGCTTACAAGGTCATGGTAAACCTGCCATGCAGTGAGACATCTCAAAATAAAATGAAAAAAAAAATGCAGTATCAGTCCATGTTTTGGAGAAATGAGTCGACCATCAAGAGTGCTTCCTGCTGTTCAGTGGAACCCAAATTTATTTCCTGACAACCATATTGTATGGCTGAAAGCTTCTTTCTATTTTTCTTTTCTCTTCTTTTTAAAAATTTATTTATTTTATATATGTGAGTACAGAGTCGCTATCTTCAGACACCACAAGAGGGCATCAAAACCCATTGTAGGTGGTTGTGCACCAACACATGGTTGCTGGGATTTGAACTCAGGAGCACTGGAAGAGCAGTCAGTGCCCTTAACCACTGAGACATCTCTCCAGCCAGCTAAAAGTTTCTTGTAACCAGCAACCCTCATCTTCCTTCCCATCTCTGAGATGCTCCCACACATGGACCATACAGGTACACACACATATGCACAATGGTCCTGAAATAAACTCAAAAGAACACAGGTAAAATGAATGACCAGGAAACTGATAGGGTAGAGGAATTTCTATTTTCATTAATCCAGAAATTATTGTTTATTTATAAGTTTCTCCTGTGTCCCCTCTTCCCCCACATTTCTAATAAGAGAAGAAGAGTCAGGCATCTACGGGAACCCCTCCCCAGGGCAAGTCTGTACTGAGCCCAGGATTCTCTGTCTCTTCCACACATGATTTCGCTGCACAGCCTACTCTTAAGACTCACCAACCTAGCAGCAGGCAGAGCCAGATCTCAGAGGCCATGGGAAGTTCAAGACCCTTGCTCTTTTGAAAAATGTCCAAAATATGAAAGACTACTGTTGAGAAGGATACTCTGTATATGGTCACATAGTGAGTTTTCAGGGAGGGATGGTCACTTAGTGATTCTACAGGAAAGGGACTTGTGAAACTGAGGCCTACAGGTAAATTCTGTCCAAGGACTTGCATGCACAGTCTTCTGCCTTTTGTGTTACTGTTAAGTTTTGAATGGAGAGCAGTTGTTCCCACTCAGTGGCTGGAAGGGATGAGACAGTCAAAGAAAGCCTGCTGGCCTATTCCAATATTTCTCAGGACATTCCACTTACCTCTGTGTACCAAACTTCACTAAAGGGTAAAGCCATACTTCAAATGGCAGAGAAACAGAGATCACCTCATATTACCTTTAAAAATAAGAAGTGTCAAAAGGAAAAAAAAAGAAAAGAAAGAGAAAGAAACCCATGATTTCAATATAAATGAAAAATTGGTGTCTCTGTCCTCTGCTAGGTTTTACCACTGGGAACTGAACCTTCCACCCAGAGCCTGGCAACCTGACTCCAGGGAATGGGTGCTGGCATTATTAGTGACTCCCTCAGACCTTATAACATGGACAGAGGTGACTTCAGAGCAGGGACACTTCCATGCTGCATAGGGATTTAAACTAGCCAGGGCATGTACATTTCCTGCAGAGGAGGACATATGGGAGAGGTTGGCAAAAGCTGGTCCCAGCCTCCTCCTCATCTCTGTGGACCCTCATTGTAGCCATGATGCTCAACTTGGCATCAGCCAGCACTTTTGTAACTGAATCCCTTGGCAGAATTCTTTGCCTATTCCTTTGGTCATCATCAGTCTTGAGTACTATCATAGGAGACTTAATGAGATGAAGTGTGTTGACTAAAAACCCCAGAATAATAAATTCTCTCCCTCAACCCTCCGAATTTCCACTATTCTCTCTCTCACACTCTACATACATCTCCCCAGGTACACGCATAGGTGAACACTTCAGAGGGCTTTCTCAGGCTTCAGGGAAGTCCAGTAGAGAAGGGTATCCACAAGAAAGGTGGGCAGGTAGCTCAAGGGGATGAAGAAGAGCTTAGCATCCCAGCCAGCTGAGTATCGGGTGCGAGGGTGGCAGGCAGTCAGAGCGTGCTCCATGCAGTCTGTCACCAAAGTCAGGTCCTTGTTGCACTTCTGGTCCAATTTGTTTAGGTTTTTCAGATCTATGCAGAATGAGGAATGATTTAGGTGGTCATTCAGCTCCCACCACTCCTGTCTTACAGTAGAATAGAGGAGATTATCCATTCCCTATGTGGGAGAATCCATGTGTCTGAAACCCAAGCCTAGGCTGTCCTAGTTCCTCAAGAGGACCACAAACAATCTTCAAGGAAAATTGTGCACTCTGTCACTCATCTTAGCTCATAGAGAATGCTGGTTTCATACCGCCTCCCATCCCTGACTTCACTGATATTGCCATGACCATGAGATCAGAGGGAACAGAGCAGAATGTTCTGAAAGACACGAACTCCTTTACAGCCCCATACACAAACTGCCACAACCACAGGGAAATGGGTCTGAATTACTATTCTTTGAGGAAAAGGGTGAGGCATTAGAACTCCTAAAATTAGAAGGGGGTTAAGAGTTTGGGATTTTATGTAGCTTTGACCCTCAGAGGTTACTTACAGGATGCCAAGTACTTCTCGCCATAGATCTCCCTGATTTCTGAGCTGGTCTGGTCCCACAGCATCTGGGTATTTGAGGATAATCTGGCACTACTGGTCACACCGGTCAGGAAGAAACCAGGCTCTATAATAGACACCTTCACCCCAAAGTAGGAGAGCTCCCTCCTGCAAGACAGACAGATAGATATCAAGACTTCAGAGATCTTTCAGTGAGAACATTTTAATACAAGTACAGTAGCATGCGAACGGGACCCTCTGGTGAGGAAAGGCCACACATTTGGATCTGGGATGTACAGGAAATAGGGAAGGATCTTGGGATAAGGGAATTGCCTTTGTGCTCTTAGTATTTTACACTAATTATTTGTTGTGTGTAGCTCACTGCCCTAAAACTAGACATTCTGGTCTATGGCACTGTATAACATCTTTCTCCAAGTAGTACAGATGCAAAGGATTCTAGTCCTTGTCCAAGTCAACTTCACCTCACTAGTAAGTCTATATCTACCCCACATTTGTTCAAGGAACCTCTCAGGACACCTGTACCCAAACCCACCCACATCCACCCACACCCACCCACACAAACACACACACACACAAACACACACACACACAAACACACACACACACACACACATACACACTGTCTACTTTCTCACATGTCTCCACAGAGCAACCTCCTATCTCCAACTCCCTCACATTGGCAGCCACCTTGTCCCCTGCCATAAAGGTCTTCCCTGTTCCATTCCTTGGAAGGTGTGATGGTTTGCATATGCTGGCCCAGGGTGTAGCACAATTAGAAGTTGTAGCCCTGGTGGAGAAGGTGTTTTACTGTAGGTATGGATTGTAAGACACTCATCCTAGCTACCTGGAAGACAGTATTCTGCTAGCCGCCTTCAGATAGATGTAGAACTCTCAGCTCCTCCTGTTCTATGCCTATCTGAACACTCCTATGCTCCCACATTGATAATAATGGACTGAGTCTCTAAACCTTTAAATGCCATCCCCAATTAAATGTGGTCCTTATAAGAGTTGCTGTGGCCACGGTGTCTGGTCAGTAAAACCCTAAGACAGAACTGTTGCATTGCCAACAGCAAGAAAATACATAGCATCCTGAATATGATAGAAGAACATAAGTTATGCTAGAATGTGTTTATTGTGGACTCTGAAGGGGGCCAGATATCTGTATGTGGAATTGAAAGAGATATTCACCACAACCCAAAACCATGCTCAGCATATAGAAATCAGGGGAGGCCTGGTGAGATGGCTCAGTGGGTAAGAGCACCCCACTGCTCTCCCGAAGTTCCAGAGTTCAAATCCCAGCAACCACATGGTGGCTCACAACCATCCATAATGAGATCTGGCGCCCTCTTCAGAAGTGTCTGAAGACAGCTATAGTGTACTTACATATAATAAATAAATAAATCTTTAAAAAAAAAAAGTTTAAAAAAAAATAAGAAATCAGGGGAATGGAATCTTCAGTTCCAATCCAACCCCAGTGTTGTCCCACAAGGCTCTCCATCCTCCTTAAAAGAAAAAATGAACTAAACTCATGTCTCAGTCATGGCCTCTTGTACAGACTTGGAAATGTGCTGGCCAGTGAATGATTCAGGGAGGGGAAGGTGAGAGAGAAGCAGAACCAGACTGTCCTCCCGATAATGGGACTTAAAGGGTGGTTAAATAAAAATCCTTTCAAAGTACCCCTCGAGTCTGCTTCCCTTCCAGTACCTGAGGGAGTCTGAGAAGGCCTCTACACCATACTTGGAGATGCAGTAACCACCACCACACAAAGACACTCGGCCCAAGACACTGGCGATGTTGATCACACGGCCCCTCGCCTTCCTCACTAAGGGCAGCATGCTCAGAGTCACCTCGATCAAGCCCAACAGGTTCACATCTAGTACACTTGCAAAGTCCTGTTTCTTCATCCACTCATTGGGTCCCGAGGGGATGGAAATGCCAGCGTTGTTGACCAGGCCCCAGAGTCCTGAGGACAGTAGAAGGAGAGAGTCACACAACACAGGTTTAATTATGGATGAAATGCACTTTCAACAAGGTAAGCACACTGTGACACGTGTTTACTAGAGAATAGGATGCAATGAACAAGAACATGGTATCCACAGGCCTGGGTTCTCATGCCAGAGACTGCTGGGTCAGAGCATGGACATGTTCATCCATGAAGTCTTATAGCCCAGCTCCTTGCCAGGAATCTGCTAGCAGTTCCTTTTCACTTGCTAAGTTTCAGAAAGGATGGTGGACACATGGTGTACCTGTGTTAATCTGAAGACCATTAAAGTGTGTTTGTGTTTACAAGTTGATGCCAACTGTGGAGATTATTCTCTTATTTGTTGTGGTGGTTTGAGTGGCAATGGAAGCTATAGGTTCATCTATTGAAATGATTGGCCCTGAGAGAGGGGCAGTGCTTGAGAAGGATTAGGACTACTGGCTACCGTTTTAGATGACCAGTCCATTATTATCAAGGTGGGAGCATGGCAGTATCCAGGCAGACATGGGCCTGCAGGAGCTGAGAGTCCCACCTATTGTTTGGAAGGCCCCAAGGAGAAGCTTGGCTTCCATCCAGCTAGGATGAGGGTTTTAAAACCAAAACCCACAGTGGCACACCTACTCCAATAAAACCACACCTATGAAGAGTGACTCTCCCTGTGCTAGGTATAGTCAAACCACCACGTCCTCCAAATCCCCATTACAGGCTACACTCAAGTATACTAGCTGCTCTCCCAACATAATGATGACGCTATTCAGCTGTGGTGGTTTACACATGCTAGGTCCAGAGAGTGGCACTATCAGGAGGTATGGCCTTGTTGCAGTACATGTGTCCATGTTGGAGGAAGTGTATCACTGTGGGCATAGGCTTTACAATCCTCATCATAGCTCCCTGGAAGCCAGTCTTCTCCTATTTGCCTTCTGAACGACATGTAGAACTCTCAGCTCCTCCTATATAGAAACTTAGCCTCCTGGAACCTTGGCATTCCCATAGCACATATGCTCCAAACTTGACCCCGCATTAGTCTGTGGTAAGGATCTGTTTGCTTTCCTTCAGTTTTGTTTTATTTTAGTGCCTTTAAGGATTGATTTTGACATATAGCTAAGTGAGATTAGCCTCCACCAGTGTTCCAATGTCCTAGGCAGTCCTTGAGCTGACCCTCAGCTTGGAATTAAGTAAGAATGTTAACTATTTAGTAACATTCAAAATTACCTCTAGTAGAGACAGTGAATGTAATCGGGCATTACAATTTACTTGAATAGAGCTAGAAATCTCAGGGCTAGTCTACATAGGAATTACTTAGAACAATAGCCAAGTCACTCCTATACACAGGAATACACAATGGCCTAGGAAATAGGTGGGTTGTATCATGAAAGGGTAAATAAAATGGAATTTCCCTGGTGCATGTTTTTCACTAGGCCCAGAGGAATAGCATAATCAGGTATTTACTAAGGGCCCCTGGTGGTGGGTTTAACAATAGACTAGCATTGCATCTGACCATTCACCTGGCTCCTGTGTTTAGCTGATCTTAACTAAGGGTTGTTCCTAGTCTCAGTTGTAAACACTGCCTGGCTCCCCCTAGCTTTTTATTATGCATTTTCTTTCTTTTGTGTATAGAACTGATGTACCTTTGCAGATGTATTCGCCTGTCTTTCTTGTCTTTATTCTGTATTAAAAGTTTGGTGCTTGCTTGGAAAAATTACATTCAGATACACACTCTCTCTGTGTCTGTGTCTGTTTGTCATCCGCACTGACTCCTTGCTCACCTGTAACCAGAACACTGAGTTTTCCTGAGGATTGAGGACCTGACTGAGGTCTGTCTGCAGCATCATATTAAGTGTTATCATTAATTTCTTACTGTTTTCACTTGAATTTAAATCTGGAGTGAACTACAATCCAGAAATGAAAGACACAGACTTTTGATCTGGATCTTGAGGAACAGTGGCCATGAAAAGCTTAGGCCCAGTCAAGGTAGTACATGCCTTTGCTCTCTGAAGTCTGTATCAACTGGATCTCAGAGTTCAATGACAGCCTGGGACAGAACAAGTTCTAGGTGAAGGAAAACTTAAATACAGGCAAAGCAGTACAAGCCATTAATCCTAACATCCAGGTCAGTCAAGTTTTGAAGAAAGTGAGTTGGAAAACAGAAAGCTCCTAATAGAATAAGAGGGCCAGTTTCCATGTCCAGCAAGCAGCAGAACTCAGTAGGTTTGGCCATCTGGTTCTGGCTATGGAGTCAAAATAAAAGGGATTACTGGGACAATTGATTCTGGTTAGCTTGACTCAAGAAATTAGTGGTGATTAAGAAAAGACCAGCATCATTGAGGTGAAATCTTCTGGGAAGTGTTTCCTGAGATCACAAAGAAGCTATGGTCCAGAGATTGCCAAGGTTGCACTACATACTGTTCCTGGACCTGGCAATGTGAAAGATTCACCCAGGAAGTACTGGATTTGAAGGTATAAACGGGTCATGGAGAACAGCTCAGACTTGGCACTGTGAGGCAGCAAGGGAAGGCCATTGGTGATGGTACAGCCTCAGTTGCAGTTGATGACCCAGGACTGAAGGTGTCAGGCAATGAAGTCAGGGCTTGGCACCATGAAGAAAGCCTATGAGAGGGTATTGGTGAAGCCTAGTTGCAGCACAAGACCCCAGTACATTAGAGATGCCAGTACCATGGGATGAACACCAAGAACAGCAGCACCAGTGGAGTAGAGTCAACCAGAGCTTAGAGTTCTGTAGAGGGCAGAGCTTCAGATGTGTCCCAAGCCCTTTGGAGGAGCCCAGAAGACAATGCATGGATCAAAGACATTGGAACAAATAGCTTTAATGTTGAAGATGCCTTGGATACTCCAAGATGTTCCAAACGTCAGAGTCATTGGATATCTGCTGAGGAAAGGTGCTAACAGAGAATGGAATCAGCCCAGGAGAAAGAGTTTGTGCAGTAAAAAAAGGTGATGATGGAGTTGGAGATCTGAAGATGGCTTTGATATTAGATGCAAAGATGTAGAGTTTTGACTTTGACCAGCAGTTTTCCTGTATAGCTTCAGGGATTACAGTTAAGAGATAGCATGACTCTTCCGTTCTGAGCAGCAACGGGGTAGCTAGGGCGCAGTGTTGGCTGACACCCGCCAGCTGCCCACGACACCCGCCACAGGATCTTGGGACTTCTGGTGGGTGGAACACAGCTTCTGCTCCAATCCAATTGCGCGTGGGACCTGAGACTGCATTAGTTAGGGAAGCAGAAAACCGGCCTGAGTAGGGCCACAATCCTCTTCCGGTCTCGACCAGCACCGGGGTAGCTAGGGCGCAGGGTCAGCTGACACCCGCCAGCTACCCACGACACTCGCCACAGGATCTTAAGACTTCTGGTGAGTAGAACACAGCGTCTGCTCCAATCTTTAAACAGTGACAACGATAACAACTAATCCCAGAGATTACCAGATGGCGAAAGGTAAACGTAATAATCTTACTAACAGAAACCAAGACCACTCACATCATCAGAACCCAGCACTCCCACTTCGCCCAGTCCAGGGCACCCCAACACACCGGAGATGCTAGACCCGGATCTAAAAGCATACCTCATGATGATGGTAGAGGACATCAAGAAGGACTTTAATAACACACTTAAAGAAATACAGGAGAACACTGCTAAACAGGTAGAAGACATTAAAGAGGAAGCACAAAAATCCCTTAAAGAATTGCAGGAGAACACTGCTAAACAGGTAGAAGACATTATAGAGGAAGCACAAAAATCCCTTAAAGAATTGCAGGAAAACCAGACCAAACAGGTGATGGAATTGAATAAAACCATCCAAGACCTAAAAAGGGAAGTAGAGACAATGAAGAAAACCCAAATTGAGGCAACGCTGGAGATAGAAATCCTAGGAAAGAAATCTGGAACCATAGATGCGAGCATCAGCAACAGAATACAAGAGATGGAAGAGAGAATCTCAGGTGCAGAAGACTCCATAGAGAACATCGGCACTACAATCAAAGAAAATACAAAATCCAAAAAGATCCTAACTCAAAACATCCAGGAAAATCAGGACAACATGAGAAGACCAAACCTACGGATAATAGGAGTAGATGAGAATGAAGATTTTCAACTCAAAGGACCAGCAAATATCTTCAACAAAATTATAGAAGAAAACTTCCCAAACCTAAAGAAAGAGATGCCCATGAACATACAAGAAGCTTACAGAACTCCAAATAGACTGGACCAGAAAAGAAATTCCTTCCGAAACATAATAATCAGAACAACAAATGCACTAAATAAAGATAGAATACTAAAAGCGGTAAGGGAAAAAGGTCAAGTAACATATAAAGGCAAGCCTATCAGAATTACACCGGATTTTTCACCAGAGACTATGAAAGCCAGAAGATCCTGGACAGATGTTATACAGAAACTAAGAGAACACAATTTCCAGCCCAGGCTACTATACCCAGCCAAACTCTCAATTACCATAGATAGAGAAACCAAAGTATTCCACGACTAAACCAAATTCACACATTATCTTTCCACGAATCCAGCCCTTCAAAGGATAATAACAGAAAAGAACCAATACAAGGACGGAAACCACGTCCTAGAAAAAGCAAGAAGGTAATCCCTCAACAAACCTAAAAGAAGACAGCCACAAGAACAGAACACCAACTCTAACAACAAAAATAAAAGGAAGCAACAATTACTTCTCCCTAATATCTCTTAATATCAATGGACTCAACTCCCCAATAAAAAGGCATAGACTAACAGACTGGCTACAGAAACAGGACCCAACATTTTGCTGCTTACAGGAAACTCATCTCAGAGAAAAAGATAGACACTACCTCAGAATGAAAGGCTGGAAAACAATTTTCCAAGCAAATGGTAGGAAGAAACAAGCTGGAGTAGCCATTATAATATCTGATAAGATTGACTTCCAACCCAAAGTCATCAAAAAAGACAAGGAAGGGCATTTCATTCTCATCAAAGGTAAAATCCTCCAAGAGGAACTATCAATTCTGAATATCTATTCTCCAAATACAAGGGCAGCCACATTCATTAAAGATACTTTAGTAAAGCTCAAAGCACACATTGTACCTCACACAATAATAGTGGGAGACTTCAACACACCACTTTCACCAATGGACAGATCATGAAAGCAGAAACTAAACAGGGACACAGTGAAACTAACAGAGGTTATGAAACAAATGGATCTGACAGATATCTATAGAACATTTTATCCCAAAACAAAAGGATATACCTTCTTCTCAGCACCTCATGGTACCTTCTCCAAAATTGACCACATAATTGGTCACAAAACAAGCCTCAACATATACAAAAATATTGAAATTGTCCCATGCATCCTATCAGATCACCATGGACTAAGACTGATCTTCAATAACAAAATAAATAATAGAAAGCCAACACACACGTGGAAACTAAACAACACTCTTCTCAATGATACCTTGATCAAGGAAGGAATAAAGAAAGAAATTAAGGACTTTCTGGAGTTTAATGAAAATGAAGCCACAACATACCCAAACTTATGGGACACATTGAAAGCATTTCTAAGAGGAAAACTCATAGCTCTGAGTGCCTCCAAAAAGAAACTAGAGAGAGCACACATTAGCAGCTTGACAACATACCTAAAAGCTCTAGAATGAAAGGAAGCAAATTCACCCAAGAGGAGTAGACGGCAAGAAATAATCAAACTCAGGGGTGAAATCAACCAAGTGGAAACAAGAAGAACAATTCAAAGAATCAACCAATTGAGGAGCTGGTTCTTTGAGAAAATCAACAAGATAGATAAACCCTTAGCCAGACCCACTAGAGGGCATAGGGAAAGTATTCTAATTAACAAAATCAGAAATGAAAAGGGAGACATAACAACAGACCCTGAAGAAATACAAAACACCATCAGATCCTTCTACAAAAGGCTATACTCAACAAAACTGGAGAACCTGGATGAAGTGGACAAGTTTCTAGACAGATACCAGGTACCAAAGTTAAATCAAGATCAGGTTAATGATCTAAACAGTCCCATATCCCCTAAAGAAATAGAAGCAGTCATTAATAGTCTCCCAACCAAAAAAAGCCCAGGACCAGATGGGTTTAGTGCAGAGTTCTATCAAACCTTCAAAGAAGATCCAATCCCAGTTCTTCACAAACTATTCCACAAAATAGAATCAGAAGGTACTCTACCCAACTCATTCTATGAAGCCACAATTACTCTGATACCTAAACCACATAAAGACATAACAAAAATAGAGAACTTCAGACCAATTTCCCTTATGAATATTGATGCAAAAATCCTCAATAAAGTTCTCGCTAACCGAATTCAAGAACACATCAAAACAATCATCCATCCTGACCAAGTAGGTTTCATCCCAGGGATGCAAGTATGGTTCAATACACGAAAATCCATCAATGTAATCTATTATATAAACAAACTCAAAGACAAAAACCACATGATCATCTCGTTAGATGCTGAAAAAGCATTTGACAAGATCCAACACCCATTCATGATAAGTCTTGGAAAGATCAGGAATTCAAGGCCCATACCTAACCATGATAAAATATACAGCAAACCAGTAGCCAACATCAAAGTAAATGGTGAGAAGCTGGAAGAAATCCCACTAAAATCAGGGACTAGACAAGGCTGCCCATTCTCTCCCTACCTATTCAACATTGTACTTGAAGTCCTAGCCAGAGCAATTAGACAACAAAAGGAGATCAAGGGGATACAAATCAGAAAAGAAGAAGTCAAAATATCGCTTTTTGCAGATGATATGATAGTATACATAAGTGACCCTAAAAATTCCACCAGAGAACTCCTAAGCCTGATAAATAGCTTTGGTGAAGTAGCTGGATATAAAATTAACTCAAGCAAGTCAATGGCCTTTCTGTACACAAAGAATAAACAGGCAGAGAAGGAAATTAGGGAAACAACACCCTTCTCAATAGTCACAAACGATATAAAATACCTTGTCGTGACTCTAACTAAGGAAGTGAAAGATCTGTATGACAAGAACTTCAAGTCCCTGAAGAAAGAAATTAAAGAAGATCTCAGAAGATGGAAAGACCTCCCATGCTCATGGATTGGCAGGATCAACATTGTAAAAATGGCTATCTTACCAAAAGCAATCTACAGATTCAATGCAATCCCCATCAAAATTCCAACTCAATTCTTCAACAAATTAGAAAGGGCAATCTGCAAATTCATCTGGAACAACAAAAAACCTAGGATAGCAAAAACTCTTCTCAAGGATAAAAGAACCTCTGGTGGAATCACCATGCCTGACCTAAAGCTGTACTACAGAGCAATTGTGATAAAAAATGCATGGTACTGGTATAACGACAGACAAGTAGACCAATGGAACAGAATTGAAGACCCTGAGATAAACCCACATACCTATGGTCACTTGATCTTTGACAAGGGAGCAAAAACCATCCAGTGGAAAAAAGACAGCATTTTCAACAAATGGTGCTGGCACAACTGGCGGTTATCATGTAGAAGAATGCCAATTGATCCATTCCTATCTCCTTGTACCAAGGTCAAATCTAAGTGGATTAAGGAACTCCACATAAAACCAGAGACACTGAAACTTATAGAGGAGAAAGTAGGGAAAAGCCTCGAAGATATGGGTACAGGGGGAAAATTCCTGAATAGAACAGCAAAGGCTTGTGCTGTAAGATCGAGAATCGATAAATGGGACCTCATAAAGTTGCAAAGCTTCTGCAAGGCAAAAGACACCGTCAATAAGACAAAAAGACCACCAACAGATTGGGAAAGGATCTTTACCTATCCTAAATCAGATAGGGGACTAATATCCAATATATATAAGGAACTCAAGAAGGTGGACTCCAGAAAATCAAATAACCCCGTTAAAAAATGGGGCTCAGAACTGAACAAAATTCTCACCTGAGGAATACCGAATGGCAGGGAAGCACCTGAAAAAATGTTCAACATCCTTAATCATCAGGGAAATGCAACTCAAAACAACCCTGAGATTCCACCTCACACCAGTCAGAATGGCTAAGATCAAAAATTCAGGTGACAGCAGATGCTGGCGAGGATGTGGAGAAAGAGGAACACTCCTTCATTGTTGGTGGGATTGCAAGCTGGTACAACCACTCTGGAAATCAGTTTGGCGGTTCCTCAGAAAATTGGACATAATACTACCAGAGGATCCAGCAGTACCTCTCCTGGGCATATATCCAGAAGATGTTCCAACCGGTAAGAAGGACACATGCTCCACTATGTTCATAGCAGCCTTATTTATAATAGCCAGAAGCTGGAAAGAACCCAGATGCCCCCCAACAGAGGAATGGATACAGAAAATGTGGTACATTTACACAATGGAGTACTACTCAGCTATTAAAAGGAATGAATTTATGAAATTCCTAGGCAAATGGATGGACCTGGAGGGCATCATCCTGAGTGAGGTAACATATTCACAAAGGAACTCACACAATATGTACTCACTGATAAGTGGATATTAGCCCAAAAACTTAGGATACCCAAGATATAAGATACAATTTGTTAAATGCATGAAACTCAAGAAGAACAAAGACCAAAGTGTGGACAATATGCCCCTTCTTGGAACTGGGAACAAAACACCCATGGAAAGAGTTACAGAGATAAAGTTTGGAGCTGTGAAGAAAGGATGGACCATCTAAAGACTGCCATATCCAGGGATCCATCCCATAATCAGCTTCCAAACGCTGACACCATTGCATACACTAGCAAGATTTTGCTGAAAGGTCCCAGATATAGCTGTCTCATGTGAGACAATGCCGGGGCCTAGCAAACACAGAAGTGGATACTCACAGTCAGCTATTGGATGGATCACAGGGCCCCCAATGGAGGAGCTAGAGAAAGTACCCAAGGAGCTAAAGGGAACTGCAACCCCATAGGTGGAACATTATTATGAACTAACCAGTACCCCAGAGCTCTTGACTCTAGCTGCATTTGTATCAAAAGATGGCCTAGTCGGCCATCACTGGAAAGAGAGGCCCATTGGACTTGCCAACTTTATATGCCCCAGTACAGGGGAATGCCAGGGCCAAGGGGTGGGGGTGGGTGGGTGGGGGACTGGGGGGGGGAGTGTATTGGGGACTTTTTGGATAGCATTGGAAATGTAATTGAGGAAAATACCTAATTTAAAAAAAAGAGAGATAGCATGAATCTCAGAAAACACATTGATCTTTGGATTTTTAACAGTATTGAGATGGTTACACAGTATTGGTACTTTGGAAGTTGGATTAAATGTATTTTCATTATGCTATGTTTAGGCATGACCCCCATACACTCAGGTGTTTGAACAAGCCTATGAAGGCCAGAGAGTAGAATGTGGTACTTTGAATAGGCTTGACCCAGAGAGTAGCACGACTAGGAGGGGTGCCCTTGCTGCAGGAGGTATGGCCATGTTCGAAGAAGTGTGGCACTGTGGCTTTAAGACTGTCATCCTGGCTCCCTGGAAGCTAGTCTTCTTTGTTTTGCCTTTGGAAGGAGATTGTCTCCCAGACACAACAGGACTGCTGCTCACATGAACTCATAGAGACTGTGGCAGTGCATGTATCACCTGTACAGGCTCAGTGAGACAGTGTATACACACACACACACACACACACACACACACACACACACACATATATATATATATATATATCAGATATTTTAATTCTAGGAACAGAAAATCACATGTTTACAGACTTAGAATTGACTAGAAGTTTCCAAGACACTTCTTCTTCTTCTTCTTCTTCTTCTTCTTCTTCTTCTTCTTCTTCTTCTTCTTCTTCTTCTTCTTCTTCTTCTTCTTCTTCTTCTTCTTCTTCTTCTTCTTCTTTGCTTTGCTATATTTATTTTTTTTAATTAGGTATTTTCTTATCTTCCATTTCAAATGCTATCCCAAAAGTCCCCCATACCCTCCCCCCCAAGACAGTTCTAAAGGCAACAAGTACGAAGAACAAGCTGAGTGAGGTGACCCTTTCTGTCGATGCCAACAGGAAGGAGTTGAGCAGCAGGTTCATCAGATGGTGTCCAGACCCATTTCTAGAACCCTGCCTCAAACACGCAAGCCAGAAAAACACAAAGGGAATAAATGATACCCAATACAAATGCTAAAATTAGTGGGTCTTGGTTAAGGGTCAATTTATTTTAATTCAGTGAATATTATTATTGTAACTAATGTTCTTTAAGTGGCAAAGTAGCTAAAAAAGAAAAGAGAGAAGCTTACATTTTTCAAATGGAAAGAAAACACATACATTAACTCTTCAGGTCAAAGTGCTACTGGTTTTTATACACTGGATAGTAAATTGGAGGTTAATTGTAGTTTGACATGTCTAGAGTTTAGAACAATAACTGCTTCTAACTTCTTTTTATTTAAATTTATCATTTAAATAATAACAAAAATGGTGGAGGGAGAGACAAAGGGAGAAAGAGATTGACAAGGC
Organism: Mus caroli; assembly: GCF_978045245.1. Taxonomy (NCBI): domain Eukaryota; kingdom Metazoa; phylum Chordata; class Mammalia; order Rodentia; family Muridae; genus Mus; species Mus caroli. The sequence continues at coordinate 127,321,728 of NW_028227264.1, read as the reverse complement.
AGTGGTGTGTGTGTGTGTGTGTGTGTGTGTGTGTGTGTGTGTGTGTGTGTGTGTAAGAGAGAGACCACGTCCCAGCTTTTTCTGTCCTAAGTTTTCCTTGACTTTGGGCTTAAGCATGGCAATGATTATGACTCTCCCTGCCAAGGTGCACAGGTACTGCATGAGAACATGTTCCAGAACTGAGCGAGCACATACACACTGGCACATGACCTTCACAGAGACCAGATCCTAGGAGCCCAAGGCTTGCCTCCCTCCTCACAGTCTCTATCCTAGGACTCAGGAGCCAACAATCCCGTCTTTCTACATACAAAGTCAAAGAGGACGGAGAAGAATTTGGACATGAAAACTTCCCAAGGCACCAGCTGACTAGGAACACACAGCTTGGAGGACTCAGTGTAGAGGTAAGAGGACAGACTAATGTGCTGGAGAAGGGCAGAATCTGCAGTCACACCAACTCCACCCTGACTCCCACCGGGAATCTTTTCAGGACTACACAGGCCTTCCCTTCACTCAAAGACAGAAAATGAACAGCACAGACAGGACTCTCAGTGGTACCTCTGTTCCCAACACGCTCCTTCACCCACTGAGTGGCTGCCACAATACTCTCTGTCTTGGTGACATCCAGGATCACTGTCTCCAGCCTGTCAGATGTCTTGTTCCTCAGCTCCTCGGCTCCCTTCTCCATCAGACATGCAGCCAGCACCCTCATGCCTCTCCTGTCCAGCTGTCTGGCCAGCAGGTTCCCAAAGCCAGAGTCACAGCCCGTGATGAAGACATACTTATCTTGGAGATGGCTCACCACCTGCCTCTCCCTGAAGAAGCACAGGAGAGTCCACAGGCCCACCAGTGCCACTAGAAAGAGCCACATGGTTTGTAGAAGTCAAGCAGAGAGAGAGATACTGTGTCAAACTGAGCCTGGCCTCTGCTCACACAGGAACGTGTAGGCATTGAGGATTCCAGGCTTCTGATGTGAAGTCCTCTGCATCCCTATAACTATTAATGACTCAGTCTCTGGTCACTGACCTTTTCTGATCAAAAGACATATAATGCCCTTTGCCTCTCCCTATCTCACTGCCAAGGAAAACATCACTGATGTTCAGTGACACATATTTATTATCTTATGATCTTTGCTTCCTGCACTCATGTGGGAATATATGTGTGTGTCATTACACATAGCCCATGGTCCAGTCCCAGACTTTGCAACTTGCACTCTGGAACCACAAACCAGGATATTGTGAGCATAATGAGAAACTATTGGTAACCTATGCTTGGACTCAGGACAACTTACAGGAGAGGACAGGGAGAATTGGTGCCTTCCTAATACAGCAGCTCCTGGGAAGGTAGAGGGATGGCCAGCCCCACACATGGAAAGCTGACCTCAAAGGAACGCTAGGTGGTGGGGCTGGGACCCCAGACACATCAGGACTCCCAGAGTAGATATGAGGAAGGAAATGACTTTCCCTCTCAAGTGGCCCTTCTCCTGGCTGCCTGAATTCAAGCAGACATGAGCACATTGTCTTGAGTTGTGACCTCTATGACTGCCCCTGTCTCACCTGAGTCAGGATGTCTTACTTAATTTCCCAGCAAGCCTTGCTCAGAACTTCTAGAGTAGTTTGTAGGGCTTTACATATGACTCCTGCTCTGGGGAATGCCTGACTGACTCTCTGATTTCAGCTCAAAATAAACCTGGTGTCTTCCTTCAGGAATGATGTCACCATTCCCTTACCTGGCACTTCCACAACTTTCTGTGCTAACCAATAGGGATTCAGACTGTCCTTGTGCTCTCAAGAACCATGTTTCTATCAGGAAGTGCCCCAATACCGGGTTGATTACAGCTCTGCATTAAGGTCTGGGCCTTCTTTATCAGTGTTGAGTGAACTGTGAATCTGAAGCTGGGCCACTCTCCTTCCAGTGGGCAGCTGCCCCTGGGACTGCTCTCTATTTGCCCTGCTCTTCCTTCTCCACTGTGCCTGAACCTGTATGATGTAGTGCTGCTACTCCTTGTCCTCCTGGCTGCAATCTTGTCCCTCCTCCTGCTCCTGCAGAAGATACAGGACATTCTTTATGTGGCTCTTAGCACCTGTCTTAGTTAGGGTTTCTATTCCTGAACAAAACATCATGACCAGGATGCAAGTTGGGGAGGAAAGGGTTGATTCAGCTTACACTTTCCACATTGCTGATGATCACTAAAGGATGCAGGACTGGAATTCAAGCAGGTAAGGGAGCAGGAGCTGATGCAGAGGCCATGGAGGGATGTTTCTTACTGGCTTGCTTCCCCCTGGCTTTCTCAGCTTGCTCTCTCATAGAACTCTAGACTACCAGGGATGGCACCATCCACAATGGGTCCTTCCCCTTTGATCACCAACTGAGAAAATGTCCCATAGCTGGATCTCATGGAGGCACTTCCCCCACCGAACCTCCTTTCTCTGTGATAACTCTATCTTGTGTAAAGTTGACACACAAAACCAGCCAGTACAATTGATCCCTTGCCAACTTGACATACGAACACATCACTATTAAGCCTCAACCCTTACTTTCTTAATTATCCCCAAGATCTAAATAACTTTAAAAGCCCCACCGTCTTTACATATTAAATGTTCAATCCCTTTAAGATATCCAATATCTTTTAAAATTCAAAGTCTTTTAAAAATTCAAAGTCTCTTAACTGTGGGCTCCACTAAAATACCTTCTTACTTCAAGAGGGAAAAATATCAGGGCACAAAGTCAAAATCAAAATCAAACTCCCCCTGTCCAATGTCTGGGATCCACTCACCATCTTCTAGGTTCCTCCAAAGGTTTGAGTCACTTCTCCAGCTCTGCCCTTTGTACACCTTGTCTTCTAGGTTCTAGCTGCCTGTACTCCACTGTTGCTGCTATTCTTGGTGGTCATCTCATGGTACTGGCATCTCCAAAACATGCTCTCTTCTGCTGCAATGAGGCTTCACCAATAGCCTCTCAAAGGCCCTCTTCATGGTACCAAGCCTCAATTTCTTTGCATGACCCATTCAAGTCCTGGGCCATCAATTGCAACTGAGGCTGCACCTTCACCAATTTTCTTCCATGGCCTCTCACAGTGCTGAGCCTTGGCTGCTCTCCATGACACCTTCATGCCTTAAAAACCAGTACCACCTGGGTGACTTTCACGTTACTAAGTCCTGCTGCAGCACGAGGTAAAACCTTGGCTATCCCTGGAACACAGCCTCTTTGTGCTTTCAGAAAACACTTTCCAGAAGATTTCACCTCAATGATGCTGGTCTCTTATTAATCACCACTAAATTCTTAGCTCCAGCTAACCAGCATCAACAGTCCCAGTAATGCAAAGGTTTCCCTTTAGTAGTTCTGTTATCTTGTTAATCACAGCTGATTCTTCAGCCCCAGCTAACTAAAACCTCAGAATCTTTACAATCAAAATAGCAACAGTCCTGATAAGAGTCTTTACTCTTTCCTCTGAAATTTCACAAGCCAGGCATCCATCTTCTACACTGTTCTCAACATTATCTTCCAAGCTTCTACAGAACATCCCACACAGCTCTTAACATCCCAATGGCTCTTCTAGCTCAAAGTTCCAAAGTCTTTCCACATTCCTCCCCCCAAAATGGTCAGGTTGTAACAGGAATACCCCACCATGCTGGTACCAATTTGTCTTAGTTGGAGTTTCTATTCCTGGACAAAACATCATGACCAAGATACAAGTTGGGGAGGAAAGAGTTTATTTAGCTTACACTTCCAACTTGCTGTTTATCACCAAAGGAGGTCAGGATCAGGACTCAGGCAGGTCAGGATACAGGAGCTGATGCAGGGGGTATGGAGTGATGTTTCATACTGGATTTCTTCCCCTGGCTTGCTCAGTTTGCTCTCTTATAGAACCTGTCTTAGTTAGGGTTTTACTACTGTGAAAAGACACCATGACCAAGGAAAGTCTTATAAGAAACAACATTTAATTGGGGCTGGCTTACAGGTTCAGAGGTTCAGTCCATTATCATCAAGGTGGGAGCATGGCAGCATCTAGGCAGGCATGGCACAGGCAGAGCTGAGAGTTCTATATCTTCATCCAAAGGCTGCTAGTGGAAGACTGACTTCCAGGCAACTAGGGTGAGGATCTTAAGCCCACATGCACAGTGACACACCTACTCCAACCAGGTCACACCTATTCCAACAAGGCCACACCTCTAAATGGTGTCACTCCCTGGCCCAAGAATATACAAACCATCACAGAACCCAAGACTACCAGCCCAGGGATGGCATCACCCACAATGAGCCCCTCCTCTTGAACACCAACTGAGAAAATGCCTCACAGCTGGATCTCATGGAGGCACTTCCCCAACTGAAGCTCCATTCTCTGTGAACACCAGTCTGTGTCAAGTTGACACACAAAACCAGCCAGTATAGCACCCAACATGTCCTCAGAATGCTAGCTCTGAATTGCATCTTGCAAAATGTAGTGCTGGCCTTTCTTGACCAAAGTACATACAGATATTAGTGCTCTTGGATCTTGTATTCCTTCAACAGTGATTTCTCTAGAGCATTCCTTCTATGGTCATTTCCCAATCCTCTCTCCTACAGTCCTGTCCTTATCAACCTTGACAGTGATGGGAACTCTTGCTGGATCAAGGTCTTCTGGAAAACAGCAGGATCTAGATACAGCCCTGTAATTTCTGGATAAAGTCAGAGAGAATAGGAAAGTGGGTGTGACTCTATTGCAGGAGGCACAGGATTAAAGAGAAAGTCTCAGAGACACCTCCTTGATTCATGGATGTTCCCTCAGTTCATCCATCCCTCCTGAGATTCTCACACAAACCAAATGACAGTATCCATCTGTTACTCTTCCCTGTCCTGGGTAGAGAGGGCTGATCCCATTCCAGGCCTAACCCTGTGAGTGACCAATGCTGCAGCTCTTCTGATCTCTGGGATGCTCTGATCTACTGAGGTAGATGGGAATTGAGCCATCTCCTGGGATCAGGAGTCTAGCTCAGCCGAGGAGAAGCACTTTCTCCCAAAAGGCAATGTATCCGACCAAACCCACCCTTTCTTCTTCATGCAAAAAGGGGAGAGGTGAAGTCTAGAGTCAGTGCTGAAAAGGGTAGAAAAAGGCCCACTGTTAAGCCTGTTTTTCGATTTGACCACACAGCCCCTACTTAGTCTTAACAGAGAAACAGAAATGAAAGACTGTTGTGTTCTAATGGCTGAGGATCTAGGGTCAGAGGCATGGGATTGGGGTATGTACAGTGCATTCTTCATGCATAGATGGATGAGACAGCCTCTTGTGGCAGCCAGAGTCCTTCTGTGTCCCTCTGAGTACACTGTGGCTTCTCCCAATGCAGAATCCTGGGTGAGGAGAAAAGGAGGCTCCTCCAGGGATGTGGATGCAGTCTTGAACCACTTTACAGGGAACTTCCTGCTAATTACACATGGTTCTGTCTCATCATGATGCTCTTCAGCCTCTACTCATGCTTAGGGATGTAGATTTTTCCTGGGTTCTGTCCTTTTTCCTTTGGAGCCAGTACAATTCTCCAGAGGACTGAGATGGGTCCAGCCTCCTGACCAGTGTCCTCACAGGCTACAAAGTGCAGAGATGCTGTTGGGTTACTACAGTATGATCCATGTAATGATAAAGACAGTAAGGCTGGAGATTCCAAGATCATAGTAAACCTGTTTTGTAGTAAGATATCTCAAAATAAAATAAAATATAAATACATGTTCTGGAGAAATAAGTCAGTCATTTAGAGTGCTTCCTGCAACCAAGGGGTGGCCTGGGACAGGAGCCTTCCAGTTTCCGTCTCTGCCTGTAGCAGATCCTCTGCCACAGGGCTCCGTACCCAAATAGTGCCAGAAGGGAGTGAGCCTCCCAGGAGTGCAGACAGGACTGTGAGTGCAGGTAGGACCATCACTGCTGCTCAAAGGAACCCACCCCGGAACCGCAGGACACAGGAACCAAGGAGCTGCCTGGGACAGGAGTCTTCTGATCTCCATCTGCACCCAGAGCTGATCCTGTGTCACAGAGCTACATACACAAATACCACTAGGAGAGAGCTGGTCTCCCAGGAGTGCCTACACACCTTCGAGTACAGGTAAGACCACCACTTCTCTTCAAATTCCTGGCTCAAGAGGGACACTCACAGAGCCATCAAAACACATGGTCCACAGATCACCTGGGGACAAGATCCTTCTGTTCTCTGTCTGCACCCCAGAGCTGACCCTGTACCACAGCTCACTATACCCAAATTCCTCCCAGAGAGAACTAGTCTCCCAGGAGTATTGACACACAGGCTTGCAGGAGGGATGAGCCAAAGTCAGAAACAGCAAGACCAGCTAACACCAGAGATAACCAGATGATGAAAGGCAAGCGCAAGAATGTAAACAACAAAAAACAAGACTACTGGGCATCATCAGAATCCAGTGAACCCTGGTTACCCCAACACACCAGAAAAGCAAGACTCTGATTTAAAATCACATCTCATGATGAGGATAGAGGAATTTAAGAAGGGCATAAATAACTCCCTTAAAGAAATACAAGAGAATAAGACAAAAAAAAAAAGAAAGAAAGAAAAGAAAAGAAAGAAAGAAAGAAAGAAAGAACTAACAAAGAAATACAAGAGAACACAGGTAAACAGGTAGAAGACCTTAAAGAGGAAACACAAAAATCTCTTAAAGATTTATGGGAAAACACAACCAAACAGGTGAAGGAACGGAACAAAACCATCCTGGATCTAAAAAATGGAAATAGACATAATAAAGAAATCACAAAGGAAAACAACACTGGAGATAGAAAACCTGGGAAAGAAACCAGAAGTCAGATGCAAGCATCACCAACAGAATACAAGAAATAGAAGAGAGAATCTCAGGTGCAGAAAATACCATAGAAAACTCAAAGAAAATGCAAAATGCAAAAAGCTCCTAACCCAAAACATCCAAGAAATTCAGGACCCAATGAGAAGACCAAACCTAAGGATAATAGGTATACAAGAGAGTGAAGATTCCCAACTTAAAGAGCCAGTAAATACCTTCAAGAAAATTATAGAAGGAAACTTCCCTAACCTAAAAAAGAGATGCCCATAAACATACAAGTAGCCTAGATAACTCCAAATAGATTGGACCAGAAAAGAAATTCCTCCCGTCACATAATAATCAAAACACCAAACACACTAAACAAAGAAAGAATATTAAAAGCAGTAAGGGAAAAAGGTCAAGTAACATATAAAGGCAGACCTATCAGAATTACACCAGACTTCTCACCAGAGACTATAAAAGCCAGAAGATCCTGGACAGATGTTATACAGACCCTAAGAGAACACAATTGCCAACCCATACTACTATACCCAGCAAAACTCTCAATTACCATAAATGAAGAAACCAAGATATTCCATGACAAAACCAAATTTACACAACATCTTTCCACAAATCCAGCCCTACAAAGAATAATAGATGGAAAACGCCAACACAAGGAGGAAAACTACACTCTAGAAAAAGCAAGAAAATAATCTTCTTTTAACAAGATAACCACATGAACATAAAAATAACATCAATAATAATAGGGAGCATCAATCACTATTCCTTAATATCTCTTAACATCAATGGACTCAATTCCCCAATAAAAAAGACATAGACTAACAAACTGGATATATAAACAGGACCCAGCACATTGCTGCATAAAGGAAATGTACCTCAATGTCAAAGACAAACACTACCTCAGAGTAAAGAGCTGGAAAACAATCTTCCAAGCAAACAGTCCCAAGAAACAAGTGGGAGTAGCCATTCTAATATCGGATGAAATCAACTTTCAACCAAAAGTCATCAAAAAAGATAAGGATGGACACTTCATACTCATCAAAGGAAAACTCTACCAAGAAGAACTCTCAATTCTGAACATCTATGCCCATTTGCAAGGACACTCGGAATTCTCAACTGAGGAATACCGAATGGCTGAGAAGTACCTAAAGAAATGTTCAACATCCTCAGTCATCAGGGAAATGCAAATCAAAACAACCCTGAGATTCCATCCCACAGCAGTCAGAATGGCTAAGATCAAAAACTCAGGTGACAGCAGATGCTGGCGAGGATGTGGTGAAAGAGGAACACTCCTCCATTGCTGGTGGGATTGCAAGCTGATACAACCACTCTGGAAATCAGTTTGGCAGTTCCTCAGAAAATTGGACATAGTAATACCTGAGGACCCAGTAATACTGAAAGATCCTGACAGAATGTAAAAGGTCACAGAAGTCCTGAAATTGGCAAAATAGATTTCATTGTTAGTAGAAGTAGCTTCACTGATTTAGAAAAATAGAGGTGCACAATGCTCTGGCCGCTCCTTGAACCCATGTGTCTGCCAATGTTCTGACCGTTCCTTGAACCCAGGTATGTGCCCACTGCTGCATCTCACTGCCAGGTGTTTGTGATATTGGTTGCTAAGATAGAGTCAGAAAATCTCCCCAGCAACCACAGCTGGGGCCAATCCAGAGTTACTGCACCTACATTAGACTCTTTCCTTGTTTCCCTCCCATACTCATTTCTTGAGAAATCAATCATTTTACATTGTTTAGATCTGGAAATCCCCCCTTCTCCTTTCCCCGCTAAGGGCCTATAAAAACTGGGACCCCTTCCCCTCAAGGTTGACTCCTCTATCCCTGTGTGGGATATGAGTCATGTGGTTTGCATCAAGCTTGGACTCTTATGAGTTCTTGGGTGTCCGCTATTGTCTCCAGACTTGAGCGAGGGGCTCCTCACGGGGTCTTTCAATACCACTCCTGAGTATATACCCAGAAGATGCTCCAACATGTAAGAAGGACACATGCTTCACTATGTTCATAGCAGCCTTATTTTTAATAGCCAGAAGCTGGAAAGAACCCAGATGTCCCTCAACAGAGGAATGGATACAGAAAATGTGATACATTTACACAATGGAGTACTTCTCAGCTATTAAAAACAATGAATTTATGAAATTCTTAGGCAATTGGATGGAACTAGAAAATATCATCCTGAGTGAGGTAACCCAATCATAAAAGAACACACACTCATGGTATGCACTCAGTGATAAGTGGGTATTAGCCCAGAAGCTTTGAATACCCAAGATACAATTCACAGACCACCTGAAGCTCAAGAAAAAGGAAGACTAGCTGGGTGTGGTGGCACACGCCTTTAATCCCAGCACTTGGGAGGCACAGGCAGGCGGATTTCTGAGTTCGAGGCCAGCCTGGTCTACAGAGTGAGTTCCAGGGCAGCCAGGGCTACACAGAGAAACCCTGTCTAAAAAAACCAAACCAAAACAAAAAAACGAAAGAAAGAAAAAGTGTAGATACTTCGGTCCTTCTTAGAAGGGAAAACAAAATACCCATGAGAGGAGTTACGAAGTGTGGAGCAGAGACTGAAGGAAAGGCCATCCAGAGACTGCCCCACCTGGGTATCCATCCCATATACAGTCATCAAACCCAGACACTATTGTAGATGCCAACAAGAGCTTACTGACAGGAACCTGATAAAGCTGTCTCCTGAAGGGTTCTACCAGTGCCTGACAAATACAGAGATGGGTGCTCTCAGTCATACAGTGGACTGAGCACAGGGTCCCCAATGAAGGAACTAGAGAAGGGACCCAAGGAGCTGAAGGGGTTTGCAGCCCCATAGGAGGAACAACAATATGAACCAACTAGCACCCCCAGAGCTCCCACGGACTAAACCACCAACCAAAGAGTACACATGGAGGGACCCATGGCTCCAGCCGCACATGTAGCAGAGGATGGCCTTGTTGGTCATCAATGGGAGGAGAGGTCCTTGGTCCTATGAAGGCTGTATGCCCCAGTGTAAAGGAATGCCAGAGCCAGGAAGCGGGAGTGTGTGGGTTGGTGAGCAGGGGGGGTGGAGGGGGATGGGGTTTTTCGGAGGGGAAACTAGGAAAGGGGATAACATTTGTAATGTAAATAAAGAAAATATTTAATAAAAAATTAGAAAAAAACAGTGCTTCCTGCTCTTATGGCAAACCCAAATTCAATTCCTGATACCCACATTATATGGCTGAAAACTTCTTGTAACCAATGGCCCTCATCTTCCTTCTCACATCTTAGGGCACTCCCACACATGAAACATACAGATATACAAACATATGCTCAAAGGTCCTAAAACAAAGCTTTCAAAATAACATAAGTTAAATGGATGGCCAGGCACATGATAGGGTTGGAATTTCTATTTTCATTAATCCAGAAATTATTGTTTATTTACAATTTTCTCTTGTGGCACCTCAGCCCCCACATTTCTACTGAGAGAATAGGAGTCAGGCATCTATGGAAATCCCTCCCAAGGGCAAGTCTGAACTGAGCCCAGGATTCTGTCTCTTCCACACATGCTGTCCCTGCTCAGTCTATTCTTGAGATTCACCAACCTAGCACCAGGCAGAGCCAAGTCTCAGAAGCCATGGGAGTTAAAGAGCCTTGATCTTTTGCAAATATTGTCCATAAAATGAAAGACAAGAGATAAGAAAGACAATTTCTGCATGCTGCTGGAGGAGTGTGGCAGTGGGACAGAGGGAGGGGACATGAGAAGTGGCCTGGGACAAGTTCAGACAGAAAATCAGAAGGGTTTTGTTATAATGGTCAGTTAGTGATACTTATATGAAGGAATGGTCACTTAATGGGTCTGCAGGGAAGGAATGATCACTTAATGGGTCTGCAGGAAAGGGATGGTCACTTAGTGAGTCTGCAGGGAATTGATTATCATGTATTGGGTCTGCAGGAAGGGATGGCAACTTCCTGATTCTGCAGGTAAGATACGGTCAATTAGTGAATATGCAGGAAGGGATGGTCACTTAGTGAGTCTGCAGCAAGGGATGGTCACCTAGTGGGTCTGCAGGAAAGCATGGTCATTTAGTGAGTCTGCAACTCAGAAAGCCTGCTGGCCTGTGCCAACCCTGACCCCTGTGATCCAAACCTCACTAACCAGAAAAGCCATAATTTAAATCACAGGGTACAGGAGATGACCTCATACTTTGCTCTAAAAGTAAAGAGTCCAAAAGCCATGATTTAAAAAAAAAAAAATAGTATCTCCATCCTCTGCTAGGTTTCACGACCGGGAACTGAACCTCCCACCCAGGGCCTGCCAACCTGACTCCAGGACATGGGTGCTAGCTTTATTAGTGACTCTCTCAGACCCTACACCATGGTCTCAGGTGACTTCAGAGCAGGGACACTTCCATGCTCCATAAGGGTTTAAACTAGCCAGGGCACGTGCATTTCCTGCAGAGGAGGATACAGAAGAGTGCTTGGCACAATCTGGTCCCAGCCTCCTCATCTGTGTCGACCTTCATGGTAGCCATGATGCTCATAGTCTGGACATCATCCAGCACTTTTGTATCTGAATCCCTTGGCAGAATTCTTTGCCTATTTCTTTGGTCATCATCTGTCTTGAGTACTATCATAGGAGAATTAATGAGATGAAGTGTGTTGACTAAGAACCCCAGAGTAATAAACTCCCTCCCTCAACCCTCCTAATTTCCCCTAAATATTCTCTCTCAAACTCTACCTACATCTCCCCAGGTACACGCATAGGTGAACACTTCAGAGGGCTTTCTCAGGCTTCATGGAAGTCCAGTAGAGAAGGGCATCCACAAGAAAGGTGGGCAGGTAGCTCAAGGGGAGGAAGAAGAACTTGGCATCCCAGCCTGCTGAGTATCGGGTGCGAGGGTGGCAGGCAGTCAGAGCGTGCTCCATGCAGTCAGTCACCACAGACAGGTCCTTGTTGCACTTCTGGTCCAATTCGTTTAGGTTTTTCAGATCTATGCAGAATGAGGAATGATTCAGGTGGTCATTTAGCTCCCACCACTCCTGTCTTACAGCAGCATAGAGGAGAACTTCCATTCTCTATGTGGGAGAATCCATGTGTCTGAAACCCAAGCCCAGCCTGTCCTAGTTCCTCACAAGGACCACAACCAAGCCACCAGGAAAAACTGGTGAATACTGAGCCTGCTGTGTTTCTCTTGAGATCATTATATAGTCTCCCCAATAGTTGGAGAAAGCCCAGGCTCATGGAAAATACTTCTTCCTGTATCTGTTTTAGCTTTGATCTCATTATATTGAGGGGCTCCTATAAATCATAGCCTCATGTCTAGTAGCCAGGATCCCTTTATGTGGTGAGGTGCCTACCTGCTACCAGAAGAAACACCTGGGGGGGGGCCCTGCTGGCAACACTAACAATAGATTCAGAATTGTAGACTCAAGTTGGCTTTGTTCCCCCAAAATCCACTCACAGAATAATAAAAACTTCTCGCCATAGATCTCTTTGACTTCCGAGCTGGCCTTGTCCCAGATCATCTTGGTGTTTGATGATAGCCTGTCACTACTTGTCACACAAGTCTTGAAGCCTCCAGGCTCTATAATAGCCACCTTCACCCCAAAATAGGAGAGTTCCCTCCTGCAAGACAGACAGATGTCAAGGGCTTGAGGGGTCTTTCCATGAAAAGACTCTGAATAAGAATACCGTAGCATGCCAGTAACAGTCTGTGGTGAAGAATTGCATCGGGGATGTGCAGCAAGTAGGGATAAAGCTTGTACAGGCATCGCCTCTGTGCTTTTGAATGTCACACAGTATTTGGCGGGTGCAGGTAAAACTTCTCAATGAACGCCAGATGCAAAAGTTGCTCGTCCTTGCCCAAGGCACCTCCTCCTCACTCTTGGTTTTACTGCTTCTCTAAACCCATCCCAGGAAGCTCACAGGTCAGCTCCCGGCTGGATCCTGTTGGTATCGTCCTCGAGCCTCAGATCACAGTCAGCCTGGTCTCTGCAGCTGACAGGTTACCTGGCCCAAATGGCTCAACCTCTTCCATCTGCCTTGGCAGGTTCATAATAAACATTCATCCTTGCCAATGGCCCTCAGACTCCCTACAAGCCTGCACATGCTCAGCTACTCAGCCTCCTGCCTGTGTCGCCTGACTTTTCCTTTTGTTGAGTAGGGGCCAGCAGCTTTCTCTATCAGTTAATGCTCACACCAAGCCTAAGGTGGATAGATTTTCCCAGTGGTCTTCCTAACAAGGGTGCCGGGTTCCTGTTTGGACTCTTCCTATAGGACCCAAGGACTAATAACTACTCTCTCATCAATGACTAACTGGAGATAACCACTTCAAAGGATGGCCACAGTAGTCCCCTGACCCCAACCCCAGACGTTCAAGCTCTCAGCTGCCAGTGTGATTACGGTCAGAGAGAGAACCTTGTGATTCTGCAGTGAGGGGATGGTAGACTCCTGTAAGTCTGGAAAGTACGTACTGGACTGAATGAGCTGCTCGGTCTACCTCACGGACATCCTCAAGTTAAACATCACTCAAGATTAAGGCTCCAAACTCTGCCCACATTGCCTCAGGTCCAACTCTAACTCAAAAACCATGTTCCAAGTTTGCATCCTCCTCCATACTATTAACTGATCTCGCCTGGCATGGTGGCACACACCTTTAATTCCAGCACTCAGGATGGATCTGTAAGGGTTTGAGGCCAGCCTGGTCTACCTAGTGAATTCCTGGGCAGCCAAGATTACATAGTGAGACCCTGTCTTCAACAAATAAACAAATAGAATAACTGAACTTATGGCTCAGTCCTACCTCAGCCATAGACAAGAGAAGGTGTTTCCCAGCGAATGACTGCTTACCTCCAACGAAGGTCAGGCTAGCTAGCTAGCTATTTATTTATTTATTTATTTATTTATTTATTTATTTATTTAAAAAGATAGATTTCATTATAGATGATTGTGAGCCACCGTGTGGTTCCTGGGACTTGAACTCAGGACCTTGGGAAAAGCAGCTAATTCTCTTTACCTCTGAGCTATCTCTCCAGCCCCATGATGGGGACATAAAGACTGTGATTAAATAAAAACCCTATCAAAGCTCCCCTTGGGGACCCCTTCCCTTCCAGTACCTGAGGGAGTCTGAGAAGGCCTCTACACCATACTTGGAGATGCAGTAACCACCACCAAAGAGAGACACTCGGCCCATGACGCTGGAGACGTTGACCACACGGCCCCTCGCCTTCCTCACTAAGGGCAGCATGCTCAGAGTCACCTCGATCATGCCCAACAAGTTCACATCCAGTACACTTGCAAAGTCCTGTTTTTTCATCCACTCATTGGGACCCAAGGGGATGGAGATGCCAGCGTTGTTGACCAGGCCCCAGAGTCCTGGGGACAGTGGAAGGAGAGAGTCACACAACACAGGTTTAATTATGGATGAAATGCACATTCAACAAGATAAGCACACTTTGACACGTGTTTACTGGAGAATAGGATGCAATGAACAAGAACAAGGTATCCACAGGGTAGAGGAACTCATGCCTGAGACTGCTGGCTTTGAGCATGGACACCTTCATCCCTGAAGTCTTCATGGCCCAGCTTCTTGCGTAGGAGCCAACAGGTAGTCCCTTCTTGCTAAATTTAAGAGCAGATGTTGAAGACACTGTCACCTTTGTTAATGTGGAAACCATGGAACTCTGTTTCGCAGATTGGTGCCATCCTTGCAGAGATGAGATGAGTGAGAACCTTACTCTTTCAGTCCTATCTATCTCCAGAGCTCTCTGAGCAGTTCCACACACCGCTCTAAGAGTAAAGATCTGGATTTGTACCTCAGTCTGCACAGTGCTCGCCTCCCAAGCATAAGGACCTGAGCTATTGCCCACAAGCCACCTTAAAAGCCAAGAACGGTGGCTTGCTTGTAATCCTAGAACTGGGCGGGGGGGGGGGGGGGGGGAATCTAGACAGGAGCCTACTGGACCAATGGCCTCCATAAATCTGTGAATCCCAGGAGGTAGATCTTTTCTAAACAACCAAATAAACAAAAATGGCATAAGACCAAACAAAGTAGACAGCACCCCCACCTGAGGGTGTGTCTTCAAGCCCACACACCTTGACACATCCAGAATCGATACTGAGAAACTTCTGTGAGGTGCTTACAAAATACAAGGCTAACCTGAAAGAGCAGGCGACGCTACAGCACAGCCCCACCCTCTGCCTCAGAAAACAGCTCTCTCTCTCCATTCTCCCACAGGACACAGACGAGTGTCTGTCTAGTCACTAAGCTACAGATCCCCAGCAGCCACCTGGTAAGTGCTGTGGCCCTCAACAGCAACTCTTCACTTTTACCCACCGTGCCAGATCAGCTAAGCAACATAAGGCAACTGTGGTGCTTGCTAACTTTAAAAACTTGGTCCGGGCTGGAGAGATGGCTCAGCATTTAAGAGCACTGTGGGTTCTTCCAGAGGTCCTGAGTTCAATTCCCAGCAACAACCACACAGTGGCTCACAACCATCTGTAATGGGATCCGATGCCCTCTTCTGGGGTGTCTGAAGATAGCTACAGTGTGCTCATATAAATAAAATAAATAAAAATCTTTAAAAAAAAAAAGAGAGAGAGAGAGGAAGGAAGGAAGGAAGGAAGGAAGGAAGGAAGGAAGGAAGAAAGAAAGAAAGAAAGAAAGAAAGAAAGAAAGAAAGAAAGAAAGAAAGAAAGAAAGAAAGAGAGAGAAAGAAAGAAAGAGAGAGAACCAAAAGAAAAATTGGTCCAAAAACCATGTGACCTATCAGTCCAAAAATCATACCTTGCCCTTCTAGAGAGAGATGTAAACTGTTTAACCAAGACACTTTACTCTTAGAATCCTAAAACACGTTTACTAAAACTGCTTACAAGAATACTACTTATGACCATAAATGTAGGAAACAAGTTGGGGGTGGCAACACATACCTGCAATCCCCATGCAAAGGAGGCTGAGACAGAAAGATCATGAGTTCAAGGCCAGCTCTGTATAGAGATCCTGTCTCAAGCCCTGCAGCAGTGGCGCACAACATTTAGTCCCTGCACTCCACAGGCAGAGGCAGGTAGACCTTGGCCAGCCTGGTCTACATAGTGAGTTCCAGAACAGCCTGGGCTACACAGAGAAACCCTGTCTTACAGAGGCAAAAAAAAAGAAGCAAAAGTAAACATAAATATACTAAACAATGGGAGTTTCTGACTCAAAAGTTAAAACAGTGGGGTATTGTTAGAGGTTAGGATTTTCTAGTTCATTAGGTATTGTCATTCAAAGAAACGTTATTGAAGTGGTTAAAAAGTCCTCACCTTTTTAAAGAGAAAAGAATGTATTCATTTTAACACATACAGTCAAAGTGTTACTAGTTTTTATCCACTGGGTGGGTGAATCACAGACTGTGAATTACAGGTTGACCGTTTTTCTGTTCTCTAGTGTTTTGAACAATGACTATGTTTTCTATTTATTCTTAGGTTCCTTTAAACCACTCCATTTTTTTTCCTAACTACTAGAATATTCAAAGAAGAGCAACCCCGTTCCTAGTATTTAGTCCCCCTAGTCAGTCCTTAAGCTGCTCTGGCCTGCTCTGTACACAGAACAATCATGTCTCCCTCCACAGAGGACACAGCTGAAAGGTAAGAGCACGTATGCTGTTGACTCAAGTGATCCACCCCAGCATGGCTCCAGATGTCCTGCACACACAGCCCAGGGCCAAGTCCCATCCTCTGCTCCAAAAGGTACCCTGCTCTAACGTGGCACGTGGCATCCAGCAATCTAGATTTTCTGCATAGAAAAGATGACAGAGCAGAGACAGGAAGGTGAAGGGGGTAAGTTCTCACCAGGGCACCTTCTTACCAAGACCAGAGCACTTGGGAGACAGAAGGTAGGGGCTGGAGAGGGAAGAGAGAGTACTCAGGTGATGTGCTGGGTTACTTCAGGGCCCCCAAACCCCATTAGGGATCTGGCCAGGGAGTATAAAGGGGGGCCCCCTTCAAACAGGGAGACAAACCAGCAGCACAGACAGGAATCTCAGTGGTACCTCTGTCTCCAACACGCTCCTTCACCCACTGAGTGGCTGCCACAATACTCTCTGTCTTGGTGACATCCAGGATCACTGTCTCCAGCCTGTCAGATGTCTTGTTCCTCAGCTCCTCGGCTCCCTTCTCCATCAGACATGCAGCCATCACCCTCATGCCTCTCCTGTCCAGCTGTCTGGCCAGCAGGTTCCCAAAGCCAGAGTCACAGCCCGTGATGAAGACATACTTGTCTTGGAGATGGCTCACCACCTGCCTCTCCCTGAAGAAGCGAAGGAGCGTCCACAGGCCCACCAGTGCCACCAGGTAGAGCCACATGGTTTACACAGCTGCTTTCAGGACAAAATGAGCCTGCCCCGTTTTCAGACGAGAGTAATAGGAATGCAAAAAACTGTGGCAGGCAGCATAGCCTACAGACTTCTAGCAAGTATGACAGTTGTTCCTTTCTGATCGTCTCTCTCTAGAACTTGCTTTTCTTTCCTTTAATCCTGCTCCACTTCTCCAGTCCTTAAACTGATTTTCTGTGCTGATAAGCAAATGCCCCTGGGCACCTCCTACTTAAAAAACACCTCTCTAATTGGTCCACACCTTTCTTCCCTCTTATGTGTGTGAGATTGTCTAAGACTAATGACTCATGGCCCACATCCGTCAAGGCCCAGGCTCAGGCTCTGTGTGCCCATGGCCCCATCTGAGCATAGATAGAACACTATTGCAAATGTAGCCTTGGACTCTGGACAAATTTACAACAAAATTCATTTCTCAACATTCATTTCCTTGGGCAGACTAAATCACTGTCATTCCTTGCTGGAGCACAGGAAACTAATGCCATAGGAGAGGGCAAGAAGGTATCAGTTGCCTTGTCTGGGACAGGGGAGTGAAGGTCACAAATGTGGCAGCTGACCTCAAAGATAAACTGTCCTGGTTTGCTTCCCATTGACATGGTAAACACTATGACCAAAGCAACTTGCAGTGAAAGCATTTGTTTAATTCAGTTTATGGTCTATCATGATGGAACCTGAAGCAGAGTCTGTGGAAGAACTCTTTTGATTGGCTTGCTTTCCATATCTCACCTAGCCTGCTTGCATATTCCACCATGGGTGGAACCACCTGCAGTGAGCTGGGCCCTCCCATCTCAAGAAAGTGCCCTACAGAGAATCTGACTTTAGCATTTTCTCAGATGTGGTTCCTCGGTCCAGACAACTCTAGCTTGTGTCAGGTTGGCAAAGAACTACACAGGACATAAAACAGGATAGGAAGGGGAGTGGGTCTGGGAGTGCCCATGAATGGAATCCCCCAGAACTACTGGTGGTGGGGGGGGAATGATGTGTATAAGCCCTTCCTCAACTGTATGGGTTTAGCTTGACATGACTGAGTCATATTGAGCCCTAAGAACCATGATTGCTTCTGATTAGCATGAGCCAGTTTTTCCTGCATAGTTTCCCAGGGAAATATAAGTTAACAAACCCCTTGAGCACTATGTTGAGTTTTGCCATAGGCTGCTGTACCAGGGACCTGCCTGAATTTGGAATGTCTCCATCCCAGCTCTTGTTTTAAATACTGGTCCCTCGGCCACTGGTGCAGGCTGAAGAAGCTGAGGAATCTTTAGGGGATGAGACTGGCAAGGGAAAAATGGTCACTAGTTGTGGTGGGCATTTGTAGGTTATAGCCCCTACCCTCGATTCTGGTCCCTTTACTTCCTGTAAATGACCAAGAACTGTGGCTATGCCTAGGCTTCCCACACCAGCTGACTGAGTACCCTGCAACTGTGAGCCAAGATAAACCTTCCTCCCTAAGGTACTTCTGCAGGGCATTTGGTCATGTTATCACAGAAGAAGCTAAAACACAGTTGGAGTCCTCCTCGGCCTGTCTGCCTTTCTTTCTTAGACTTCATAGCACCTGGGAACTAGTCCTCATGGACTAAGGCTTGGTTGTTCAACAGCATCAGCCTTGGGTGCCAACATTGTCCTCTTCCTTACTGTTCTGGGACTTTCTTGCACACACACCCAGATTCCTCAGACACTCTAAAAACAGAAAGCCTCAGTAGTACAAGGACCCGAACTTCAGCCAGGCTCCAAGAGTTGGAAAGGTGGTGTGTATATCCTGGCAGGACACTGAGGAAGGCATTTCCCCTCAGGAGACATGAGACAGGGTCACAGTTTGGATTCCATAGGACCTTCCATGGAGAGTTCTGGGATGGGGAACAGGTTGCCACATCCCACAGGAGGCAGAATGAAGAGGGTTCAGGGAGCCAAAGGAGTGGACAGAGACAGAAGTCAGGAGTTCATGACTCTGACAGGCCTCTCTCCTGCTCGTATTTACCCAACATTCCGTCCTTTAATGAGGGAAGATGAAGATTTTGCTGAGGGGCAAGAAACCAGTGTCTGGGGCTACAGGGATGACTCAGTAGTTAAGAGCACTTGCTACTCTATCAGAGGACCCAAATTCAGTCACCAGCACCCATCTTGGGTGGCTTACAACTCCTATAATATATTCTTCTAGCCACCCACACGGTATACCACATACATATAAAGAAAACTAAATCTTGTTTTTCTAAGACAAGAAACCAGTGTCTGGGAAGGGCCATGCCTCTCACCTGATTGTCTCAAGCGCTTCAGTCTTAACACAGGTGTTAGCTTGGGATCTGTCACCTGGACGCCAGGCCCTCCCCGAGATGTCCATTCTCTCCGTTAAAAGGATACACCTCCCCATGCCCAGGATTCTTCATACTCCAAAACTAGTAAAGGTCTGGGCTACACTTGATAATTCAAATCAGATTCTAGCCCTCAATATCCTTCTAAGCCAGGTATGGGAACCCACATCTGAACTGATATACTTCCTGTCAGGAGTCAAAGATCTAGAACTAAGCTAAATATGGGGACACGGGTCTATCATTCTGGCACTTGGCAGGCAGAGGCGGGATGGTTGTGAGTTTGAGACAAGCTACCTAGTGAGGCCTCATTTCAGTACAGCCAAGACAGTGAAGCAGAGGAGTAAAGCCTTTATCTCATGGCATCCATGCAATATGACTGGACTGTGCCCCAGTCCCTGCATCGATCTACTGGACTATGTCCGGTCTTTTTCCCTGGGAAAGGAGGTGAAGGTCTGGACGGGCTTGAAGGCCTGGGTGCTTTCGACTTCCTATCCATAGGGCTTTCTTTCCACCAGGGGAGGCCCTTGATTTGCAGCCTCTGGTGGAACCTTGTGTACCGCAAGAAAGACCTTTCAGGGGCCCACAGCGCTGAAACATTCCCTTGAGCTAGATCTGGAACATGGTTTCATTTGACTAATGGCGCATGGGCTGGGTTCTGAGTGCGCTAAATACTAAAGCTTTGATGGACTTAGAGACCCAGAGGATGCGACCTAACAACCATCTCCTGTGTTTTAAGCACCTGCCCACAAGAGGTAGATGACATTTCACTCCCACCCGTGTTTCATACTTTGTCTGACAATATAAGATTACTTACAGCCTCCATTTTTTTTCGTCTTTATAACAAAGAGGAATCTAGATGACATCAGCAAGTCCTCCCGTGTCTAACTTTTGGGGAGTCAAAGTGTTATGAAATATAATGCGGCTAGGGCGAGGGAGAGGGCGAGGGCGAGGGAGAGATCCTGTTGTACCTGACCAGTGCGGAAATCAGTGATGTAAGCAATTGCTAGGTCCCCGAGGGCAGCCTAGTGAGATCAAGCTGTAAGCTAACACTGACTGTGCTCTTTGAGAAATGGTGGAAGCAGAAATTGAAGGCCACGGGAAGCACTGGAGAATTCAGGAAAAACTTCTGTCCCCGGGAACTGAAAAGCTCTGGAGTCAGCAAGGGACTGTCAACATATCCACGGAACATCTGGAGGAGGTTGCGGAAGCTGAGAACGAAGTAGAGCCTGTGGGAGGGATGGGAACGGAAGGAGAGTGCAAAGGCTCCACTCAGAGCATGCTGGGAGATTGTTGGGTGGTATCTTCCAGAGGGGAAGCTGGTATCTGGCGCCTTATGGGTCTCTTATCATCGTAAGCTTCCTTTTCCTTCGCCTGGAGCTGCGCCTTCCCTTTCCCGCTCCAGAAGCAGAGAGAGAAAGTAAACAGAAGTCCTTCACTTTATGGAAGGAGATGGAATGGACACAAAGCAATTCCTCTTTTTCTCAGGTCGCTTTCCAGATGCCTCAAACCCACAGGTGTGTGTCATGGAGGAGATTTCCCAGGAGTTCCAGGGCGGAGTCACCTCCAGAAGTAACTCTCCAACTCTGTCTTTTTCACCCTAGCTGGTGTCCGTGGACAACCGCTTTTTTTTTTTTTTTTTTTTTTTTTTAACATTTCAACATCTTGGACCCCTTTGAGAATCTAAGGAAGTCCCGATAAAAAATGTACCCAGCAGACAAAAATCTGTGTATGCAGACAGTGCTCTGTGAGGCTCATGTCTGAAGTCACTGTGTTGGCTAACAACCCATACATACAGGATTATTGAACTGCTGGCAGTGTGACCTGGACCTGTCTGTGTGGCATCTCACCTATGATAATATTCATCCTTCAAGCTCTGAGTTTTCATGAGATAATGATGTCCTTTAGAGCTGTGTCCAAAAAAAAAAAAAAAAAAAAAAAAGGTGACTAGTCAGTTAATGTTGGCTGCTTCTGTCACATCTGTTCTGTGGTGACATCGAGACTTCTGGGAATGTTCTCACCCTTCCACATGAGTGCTGTAACCCAGACAACTGATTAGAGGAGGAAGTTGGTATCGATCCAATTTAGAGAAAGGTGACTGCCCAGTGAGAAGACCAGGAAGGGTGGCTTCCTGGCTCCTGCCAATTTATATTTACTGACTCCTGTGCTTCTGCAAGGGAAGTATCTTATCCTACCAAACAAACAAACAAACAAACAAATGGATACTCTGGAAATTTAGCAGGCATGTCTGATGTTGCACAGGGGACTGGTGTAGTGAAATCAGGCCTGATTTCCAAGCTGGTGTTAGAGCCATGTTGTCTCCTAAAGAGTAGGAAAGAACTGACCGCAGTGAGCCAAAGATACCGAAAGCAGGTAGCATTCTTTGGGGACCATGAGGACAAAGTAGCTTTAGAGGTCACCCTTAGCTTCTCAGAGAGAGCAAACTTGTAACAACTGGGTAGTGTAACCATTTGTTGTCAAACTCTTCCGGCCTTGACCTTTCCACTATACACCTGCCTCTGCCACAAGGGCTGGCAAGTCATGGGGGATCCTGGAACAGCTTGTTTCAGCATTTCTGCAGGGCCAAGGCCAACCCTGAGAAGCTGCCAGCCTTTATCTATGCTTCTCAATATCTCTCCTCTCCTGCCTTCCTTCCTCTGCAATGTTGATTATAGTGTCTTGTCTATACTTTAAAAAAAAAAATGTAGTTAGACAGGGAGGGAGAAAGTAAATTTCCAGGAATTGTTTCAAGGTGGCTGTTTCTACTGCTGAAGACAAACTGCATGCCTCGGGCTGGCAAAAAGCCTAGATGCTCACGCACGACATGCACACGGACACACATGGAAGAGAGAAAAAAAAAATCTAACCTGAAGGCTCCAGAATTCTCGCTCATTCCTTCCTAAAAGACCAGCTGTCCCTCCTGAGAGTCTGTCTCCCTCTTGCCGCAAATGCAGACATTAAGAAAGGAAGGAGGGAGGGGCCAGCTCACAGGGAGGCAAGGCTGCTGAGGGGGGTGATGTCTCCGCCTATGAGGGGAAACTCAAAGCACCACTAAATACCAGAGAATAGCCAAGGTTTGTGGTGTGTGGTCCATATGGAAAGACCAGAGAAAGGGTCTTCCTTGGAAAGAGGCATGATCCAACAGAGGCCCCACCTGTGTGGCTTAAAGGCATAGAGTGAGCAGGTGTGTGTGTGTGTGTGTGTGTGTGTGTGTGTGTGTGTGTGTGTGTGTGTAAATTCTCACAAAGTCTTTACTGGTTGGGGGTGGGAGGGATCCTAATGCAAGAAAAATGAAGGCTGTGTGTGTACAAGAGAAAAGAGATGCAGAACTATTTGAAAAGTTAAACCACAGTTCACATTCTCTTAGCTCAAGGTAGAGTTTTTCATTTACAAATACATAGGATGACTTGGGGAAAGAGCCAAATTCGAAATTCAGGCTATCTGTGGTGGTGCACATAGTCCCAGCACTAGGGAAGCAGAGGCCCACAAGTTCAAGTCCCATCTGTGCTGCATGCATACTGCTTCCCAGACCAGCCTAAGCTACAAGGAGACACTACCTCAGACAAGAAGGAAACGGGCAGCAGAGGAAGACCAGGGTGGCCTGTGGGGAAGGAAGCCGTGGGGCCTGAGTTTACCTGTATCTCAAGTGCTGGGGGAAAGCAGAGACAGGAGGATCCCAGGGACTTGCTGCTCATATGAGAGGAGAGGTACAAGTCCAGTGAACTAACTACACTGTCAAAAGTAAAAAAAAATATAAACAAGCAAACAAACAAATGGGGCAAGGTTGGAGAGACGGCTCATCAGTTGAGAGAGCCCAATGTTCTTCCAGGGGACCTGAGATGGGTTGGACGCATCCACGTGGAGTGGCTCACAGCCACATGGAACTCCAGCCCCAGGGGATCTGAAACCCTCTTCTGGGCTTCAGGGGCACTCCCAAACGTGTAGCATGTACATGCACAGACATGCAAACACCTACAGTTAAAAATAAAGCCTTTTAAAACATGTAAGTAAATAAAATGAAGGGCAATAGAGATAGTTGACACTGATCTCTGGCCTCTGCAGACACAGCTGCGCACACACACACACACACACACACACACACACACGAGGCAGGGGGAGAGGGAGGGAGTGGGAAAATGAGGGAAAGAAGAAGACCCAAAAAATGTCTTGACTTTCTTTTGCTGACATCATGACCATAAGCAACTTAGGGAAGAAAAGGTTTGTTTGGCTTATGCTTCCATATCTTAGTTCATCACTGAAGTCAGGACAGGAACTCAAATAGGGCTGGAACCTGGAGGCAGGAGCTGGTGCAGAGCAGAGGCCATGGAGGGGCGCTGCTTCCTGGCTTGTTCATCAGGACTCGCTCAGCCTGCTTTCTTATAGAACTCAGGACCACCAGCCTGGGGAGGGCACCGCCCACCCACCATGGGCTGAGTCCTTCCCCACTGGTTGCTAATTAAGAAAATGACTTAGAACCAGATCTTATGAAGGCATTTTCTCAGTTGAGGCTAGTTTGTGTCAGCTAGCCTGCACACCGTGTGCTGAAATGCCACTGAGCTGTTCAGTGAATTTGGGGGCTGGAGAGATGGCTAAGCAGCTAGGAACACTTGCGGCTCTTTCAGAGGACTTGAATTTGGTTCCCAATACCCATACGGAGTGACTCACAACTGCCTGTAACTCTGGCTCCAGGGATCTAACACCCTCTTCTGGACTCTTAGGCACCAGCACACACAAGGCATACACAACACACACACATACACATTCATACACACACAAAAACAAACAAACAAGCAAACAAACAAATAGGAAATCTTTAAAATGGCTAATATTGTTATGAGGATTTCAGTTCCGTAAACATATCTTTAATCCCTTGCAGTTGGCACACCTTGGTACATCCTACCAAATGCAGACTCAGGTCCAGACAGTCAGCCGTGTGCTGTGTGTGCCTTGTGCCTGGTGTAAGACAGCCGAACTCTGGGCCCCGTGGTGAGAAGCTCCCCACATCAGCAGACCTTTGATTCCAAAATGAAAGTTCTGGGGGTGGAGGTAGGGGTGGGGCGGGGGGTTGTAACCATGAAAGGGGACACATTGAACCCTGGAGTGACTGCAGTGTGGTTTTGTCCTTGTCACTCCAGACACACACGGGAGAGAGACTCTAAGCCATCAGGAGAAATGAAAGCATGCATTTCTGTATTCATATAAGAAATTGGCCCTGGGGGCTGGAGAGATGGTTAAGAGCACTTGTTGCTCTTGCGGAGAACCTGGGTTTGGTTGCCAGCTCCCACGTGATGGCTCACAACCATCCACAACTCCAGTTGCAAGAGATCAGACCTCCTCTGACTTCCTCGGTGACCAGGCACAAATGTGGCACTTGTATGTACGTGCGGGCACAATAAACTCACACACATAAAATAAACTTTTTTTTAAAAAATTAAAGAAAAAAGATATTTGCCATGAGATCTTGTTTTATTTGGTGTTGTTGTTCTTCTTCTTTTTTTTTTTTTTTTTTGTTTTGTTTTGTTTTTGTTTTTTGGTTGCCCCATTTTGCAGAGGTGAGAAGAACTGAGACTTAAGGAGGCTAATCCATACAGCTACTGAGTCTGGGTTTCAATGCTTGCAGCTTGACCATCTCCCCACTCCCACCCCTGACACATACAAACACTGTCAGTCTCTCGGATGTCCGTCCCCTTTGACTGGATTGGGAGGATAACAGGAAAAACCCCAGCCCTCTCCCACAGAGCCTCAGCAAGTGACAGCTACTTCCTGCAGGCAAGCAGAGCTGCCTGAAGCCAGCAGCAGCAGCAGCGCCTGCTCCACAAAGCTGCCTCTGCAGCCTCCTGGCAGCTAACAGCTCCATCCACAGGCTCCCCAGGACAGGTGCTCCCAAGAGAAATCCAGGTGAGTGCTGTACTCTCCCTGGCAAGATGACAGTCAGGGACTGGAGACAAATGGCTTTCCCATGGGATCCAAAGATTTTCCCAGGGGCAGCTCAGAGGTGTGAGGGGTGGGTGGGTGTCTGTCTGTGTGTCTGTGTATCCCAAACCTATGACCAAATAGCAAGGCAGAGCAGGAACCCCTAATGGAGATTGCACTAAATTAGTAAAATCTCAGGAAGGAATCAGAGTTAGAGACCACTGGGGGTGCTAGTAACCTGGAATTGCCCCTGCTGGGAAGAAATCTTGTTGGGTACAAATAACACCAATTTTCCTACAAAATGTCTGTTCTTGGGTCAAACTAACGCAGACATAATCTGAGTCCTAAACATGCTTTTCTTACCTTCCCTCAGTCAGAGAGTTCCCCCAGGCCCCTGAGGCCTTTAGTTGGAGGTATGGGGGCAGACAGAGGCTGCCTTCTCAGGGACTCTCTCTCTCTCTCTTTCTTCTTTTCCAACCCTCTCTTCTTTCCAACAGACACTAGTTGGCCCTCATGTCAGTCATACCCAGCCCCAGACCCGTCTCCACCTTTGCACCCGACAATGATTTTAGAGACATCCACAACTGGACGGAGCTGCTCCACCTCTTCAACCAGACCTTTACCGATTGCCACATAGAATTCGATGAGAACACCAAACAAGTGGTCCTTTTCGTCTTCTACCTGGCCATCTTCGTGGTAGGGTTAGTGGAGAACGTCCTGGTGATATGTGTCAACTGCCGCCGTTCAGGCCGGGTGGGGATGCTGAACCTGTACATTCTCAACATGGCCATCGCAGACCTGGGCATCATCCTGTCTCTGCCTGTTTGGATGCTGGAGGTCATGCTGGAGTACACTTGGCTCTGGGGCAGCTTCTCCTGTCGCTTCATTCATTATTTCTACCTTGTCAACATGTACAGCAGCATCTTCTTCCTGACGTGCCTCAGCATTGACCGCTACGTCACCCTCACCAACACCTCTCCCTCCTGGCAGCACCACCAGCACCGAATACGGAGGGCCGTGTGCGCAGGCGTCTGGGTCCTCTCGGCCATTATCCCACTGCCTGAGGTGGTGCACATCCAGCTGTTGGATGGCTCCGAGCCCATGTGCCTCTTCCTAGCACCTTTTGAAACATACAGCGCCTGGGCCCTGGCAGTGGCCCTGTCGGCTACCATCCTGGGCTTCCTACTGCCTTTTCTTCTCATCGCAGTGTTCAATATCCTGTCAGCCTGCCGGCTTCGGAGGCAAGGGCAGACGGAGAGCAGACGCCACTGCCTGTTGATGTGTGCTTACATAGTTGTCTTTGCCATCTGCTGGCTGCCCTACCAAGTGACTATGCTGCTGCTCACTCTGCACGGGACCCACATCTTCCTCCACTGTCACCTGGTTAACCTTCTCTACTTTTTCTACGAAATCATCGACTGCTTTTCCATGCTGCACTGTGTGGCCAACCCCATCCTCTACAACTTTCTCAGCCCGAGCTTCCGGGGCCGACTGCTGAGCCTTGTGGTCCGTTACCTTCCCAAGGAGCAGGCCAGGGCAGCAGGTGGTCGAGCCTCCTCTTTTTCTTCCACCCAGCACTCCATCATCATTACCAAAGAGGGCAGCCTGCCCGCTGCAGCGGATCTCCACACCCACCCCACCCGAAACGTTCAGGTGTCCTCTCCGCCTCCAAACACCTCACCTACACTCTGTAATTCCGTAGCCAGCTAAGGTAGACTCTAGCTTCCTCCACCAATAAGAAAGTTCAGAGGGGGATGGGAGAGGTCTGTGGGAGGGGGTGGGAAGGACTGGCTTGTTCAGGGCCAATTTAAGTATATCAAAATGTTGCTGTAGGGAGAGGAAAACGGTTCGGGAAGGACAGAGAATGGATCTTTCCTTGATAGTATACTATTTGTTTGGGTACTGATGTCTAAGGGAGCCACACCAGTGGGGCGTGGTGGGGTGGGAAAGCGAAATAAATAAATCATAGAGACACCCGTGCTGGGAATCTCTGAGAAGTGTGTACTTCCAGCTGGGTTGAGGAAGGCAGGGAGGCTAAGGGATGCTCTGCAGAGGGAACTAGTTGCCCTTGTTTCATAAATCACCCTGGCCGGAAGGGGAAAAAAAAAAAAAGAGCCCCACAGGAACCTTGCAAAACATTCCCTTTGTGTTTGTCTGCTTGTTGATATTCCAAGTTGTGGGGACAAGAGGCCAGAGGCCAAGGACCTGGGAGGCCTCTGCAGGACGTTCCCTAGCTGTGGGAGTTTGATAAATCAAGGGGGTGGGGATTACAGCCAGCAAGCTGGGTTGTGGGCAGGCACCCGGCAGCTGGCTCAGCAGGATGGATCCTCCACCCAGGCATCCAGGAAATGTGGCTCTATTTCCCTGTGGTATCCTCCCTCCCCCCTCCCCCCCCCTCCATCCTGCTCCTTCTCCCCCAAAGCAGGGGCCTCCTCACAGATGATCTCTCTCTTCTAGGGAGACAGCCACCAGTGATCCCACCCCCACCTTCTCTCTCCAGATCAGGGCAAATATCAGGGGACATCCATTCTGAGAACACTCTGGGGGCTACTGCAGGTACTCTACCTCCCACACAGGAAGAGGGGAGGTCAAAGGCTGATTTCTAGAACACTATAGTGAGTTCTCTCTAGTCAAGCCTTTCCATAGCTCCCCTGCCTGGCAGTTTGTCTACTAAAACTACAGGAAGAAAAGATGTCCTCTTGTTAACAGGTGGGTCCTCTGGCAAAGGTTCATTTACCAGACTCACATATGCACAAAAGCTTCAGACTGTAGCATCTGCCTTCTGTGTCCGTGGCCTCTGGAAACCATTTGGAGGGCGATGGATTTGCAGACCCAGTCTGCTCTGGTAAATGGGTGTCCCTGTACTTTCCTCTGATCTCTGTCTTCCTGGTTCTCCAACCAGCAGTACACCTAGAATGTGTGTGTGTGTGTGTGTAACTATAGACCAAACCTAAAGACCAATGGCAGATGTCTTCCTCAATGGCTTCCATCTTCTATTCTGAGAACCTCAAGTTCACCAGCTGGCTGGCCAGCAAGTTCCAGGGACCAACCTGTTACCCATTGCCCTCAATCACTAAGGTTACAAATAAATATCGCCACCATGGGTGCTCATGAGTGTGGCAGACACTTTAATGTCAGAACCACCTTGCTAACCTCCTGGAAGGCTTTAACAACTACTTAACCAGAAACCCCTTTTGCTTTCAGAAACCTCACCCTCTGCTTACCAAATCCCCCACAAGCTCCATGGTGGGTGCACCCTGGGTCTATCAGACATGAAGAGGGAAATCAGTACTAACTGCTCAATGGCTAAGCTAAGAGGGTCTTGAGTCCTGGACTGCCACTCAGTGGCACAGCTGAAGGCTTACTGACCCAGAAGTCTTACTTGCTGCTGAAAGTACAGTAGAAATTTAACCAAATAATGCAG
The DNA here is from genome assembly GCF_978045245.1 of Mus caroli. NCBI lineage: Eukaryota > Metazoa > Chordata > Mammalia > Rodentia > Muridae > Mus > Mus caroli. The sequence continues at coordinate 127,292,956 of NW_028227264.1, read as the reverse complement.
AAATTGCACTAAAAAGACCTTCTTCGCTCGTCTCCACTTACAGTGCAAGCTAAGCCTTGATGCCTGTATGTCTGATGTGAGCTCTGGTATACATCTTATACATAGGTGATCTCAGAAGCCTCGTGCCTGAGACCATGCATCACCAAATGAACCTCCTGAGGGCCTGTGCCCCCATGGAAGGGATAGACAGATACACTGACTACAAGGCCCTTCTGCTCAGCAGGCATTTACCAGTGTCAACAGATGACTGGCCAGGCTTTGGGCCTCTGAGACCTAATGGACCATAGGTCTGTGTTCTCTGAGTGAGAATACTAGTTTCTACCTAACAAAATGATGCTGAGCCTCTGCCTCCTGGTTGTGGGTTCTTTCCCCTCTCCATCTGCCTCCGACTCAGACGCACCGCTCTACCATGAAGTGGTCAGCAAGAACCCTTGCTTCCTAGCTCTGGGCTGAGACGGCTGCAGAGGTCCACTGTTCTCTACAGGCTGACAGATCAATCACTTCAGAGGTTTTTCCCTGAAACACTGAGTCTTTGTCATAATTTCTCACTAAAACCAGTCAGCAAAGCCCGTCCTAGGGAATCCCAGTCCCAGGAAAACACTGTGTGGTGCCTGAAAGAGTCCAGGCATCTGCTGGGCTGGTGCAAGCTCCTGAAGCAAGCCGGAGCGAGCCGGAATGAGCTGGAGCAAGCCAGCTGTCTGAACTGAGGGTCCGTGGGAAAGGAACTTACTTCAAATTTCTTTTTCTTTTTTTTTTTCTCTGTCTGTTTCTTTTTTTATTCTAAATAAAAACCACACTTTGTGCTGAACAATGGAATATAAAAGAATCAGATGTACGATTTTAGACGTCTACTGTTTTGGGGAAAAAGGTTTACAAAATATACAAAACTTTACAGCAGATAGTAAACACTTAAATATTAGGAGGTCAGTACTTCTTAATTTAATGGAAGGAGTTAGACAGCAACGTTTTCTCTGCTTCAGAAGAGACTTGAGCTACTCCGGGCAGGGTGGGTGGGGACCGGCAGAAGGAAAATGTCAGGACCGCTGCCACAGGTGCCATCTTCCTTTGACATTGATTGTGATGTGTCATCACACCGAGATGGATGCTATCTATACACCTGATTTCTGACTCACCCAATGGGACTGGGACGTGAACACATTCCCAGACAGACAGACAGACAGACAGAGACCACTCCATAGGGCTCGTTCCCATGCCAACAAATTCACTGTCCATCTGTAAAGGGATTTAAATTCACTTTCAAAGTTGAGTAGTCTAGGGTCTGGTGGAGAGAGCACAGCAAGAAGTCAGAAAAGGAAGATAATCAGTAGCAAAGCCCTGCCTGGGTGAAAAGCTCTGGGGTTTACAGGTTTGCCCTGTACACAAGGGGCTGGGAATAGGTCACAATAAAGTAAATTTTCACCCATGCCTTGTTCTTAGGGTCACCTGACCCCACCAACACCTCTTTATTCCCCGACTAGCATGAACTGCAGGAGCTCCACAGAACCTTAAAATTTAGAACCAAATCCTGGAGTTCATTGAGTAGGGCTATCTGACATCCATGGCGTCACGGAGCTGTCAGGGGACACCCGCACATGTGGACACATCTTATCCTCTGGCCACAAGCAGCACAGGCTGTTAATGCCAGTGTGCCACATCAACATTACAGTTTCCCCTTAGGAAACAAGCTAGGGATGTCCCCGAGTCTGGCTTAATGTTCTGCAAATAGCCAACCGGACACTCCTAAGAATTGCTGAACAAAAGTTCTGAACACTGTACAGCTGGCTCTAAGTGCAGACCAAAAAAAAACAAAAAACAAAAAACAAAAATAGGGAGTGGTAGTGGGGGGGGGATGGGAGTGGGGGATGGCAGGCAAAGATGGAGCATTCGAAGGTCAAGGAGAACTCTACAGCAATACAGCAGGGGATAGTACCAAATGGGAATCCAAGAGTCGGGGCGGGGGATGAACTCAAATGGGTGTAAAGTTAAAAATACAAAATAAAGTTAACACCTCCCACCAGGGATCCTGGAGTGCCCTCAGGACGACCGAGCTGCAGGGGAGCAAACACAACTTCACACAGAGGAAACATGGGGCTACCCCAAGAGATATGGTTTGGGCAACGAGCCTTGTGAGCTACTGGTCCCAATTGCTACATGTCTGACTGGGACCAACTGGACCTCCCTGATCAATTAACCTGAAGGGATCAGAAAATACAGTTTGTGTTTTAATGTTTCAAGGGCAAAACCTCAAAGATCTGCCTTTTGGTTTATGGCAAAAAGGAAAAACTTCACAGTTTCAGGTTAAGTACACAGACCACCCAGCATCCGAGATGCCATACGCTAAGGACAAGGGGGTTTCTCCACTCTCAGCGACCTGTCTCAAGTCAACCAATCAACGCTCACTCCTCGGCAGCAGACTAGGGAGGGCGGGGATAGAAAGCTCAGCAGACCTGGAACTGCAGTGTGCTACACATCCCCAGTGTAGACTCTGAGTCAGACACTAAAAGCTACAGCAAGGACTGACTTCCCTGAAAATGCCACGTTTAGATGGTGAGGGGTATCCTCAACTACTCGAGCTACACCATTCGGGCCCTCGGGAAGGCCCTGCACACTGACTCACAGCTGGGGGAAAAAGGCCGCTGACCGGCTCAACTGTGTACTGCTTTGGTCTGCCTCTATGTGTGTGTGTATATATATATATATATATATATATATATATATATGTATATATATATACACATACACACACACACACACACATATATAAATGTATATGTGTGTGTGTGTGTATATATGAGACTCCTTGTGTCAGAAGGATAAAACTGTGCAAAAACCTTCTTCCTGTGACTGACCTGGGTTTGTTCTGCTAGAGACTACACTTGGAGAAACTGTGCTGCTTAAAAGGCCTGGCATACTCTCTCCTACTTACACCCCTGTCGTCCTCTGCACAGGCGTAACCCTTTGTTGGAATGTGGCTCCTTGCTTGAGAGAAACTAATTTTCCTAAAGTCGCTTATTGAAAAGAGATGCTGGGTAGTATGTATACCAAACCAAACAAAACAAAAAATAATAATAATAAAATAAATATTAATGTCTAGAAAGGCTTTGTGAGTTAATTAAAACCACTTGCTTATGAAACAGCCCAGAGCGCTGCTGAGTCCCACCAGGGGGCAGTGTCGGTGGCTGGGCCCAAAATTAGGGACTCTTAGAGCTCACCTGAGCAGGGTGAGGTAGTATGAGCTACTGGAGTGCCGCCTTATAAGTATGCAAGATTAAGGGTTCTCTCCAGCCTTTTCTGGGTAAGACCCTTTCATAGACTAAGAATGGAGCCAAACAGCTGCGTGGAAGGCCTAAGCCAGCTACCATCCAAGAGCGCCCCCTGGGGGTGATGCAATGACAGATCAGGATAATTCCAGCAGGTCAAAGGTGAACTGCCAAACTCCCACACTGTTACCAAGTAAACAAGTCCCCCAACTAGGACAGTCAGAATGCACACCCTGCTATGTACCACCAAGTTACTTGGGTTCCTTTCATCCAGAAGGGCTCGTGATCCACCACAAACTCACACGGTCTTCTCATCTGCACTGTAGGTCAAACCGTCCTGAGTGGGAGACTCGGTGTAAATTAAGGCAAGACTGCTGCTGTCTGAGACACCTCTCCGTGCCAGGGAGACGCAAGGTTAAGGAGGTAGCCAGATGGCAGACGACTACACTGAGGTGGCTCTCTGTCCTCCCTGCTCTTGACAGAAGGTTTGACATCCAGGGTTCTCACTCTACAAAACTGCGTTTCTTTGGAAATGAGGAGAAAGGTGGAGCCCTTCTTCCATCCATCCAGGCTGCCCCGTCTGGTGGCACCATGGGATACCCAAAGCTTTCCAACCTAAACAGATAGCTTGGTCCCCAACTTGGATCTAGCTGCCAAGGGACTTTCATGGTCCAATCAGTCAATCCGAGCTGTGTAGCAAGGAGTGCCCTCCGCTCCTGACACCTTGCCCCTGCTGAGGACGGTATGGGAACCGGAGACGAATTGCCTTGCTACTAGACCCTTCTGAATGACCACATTCCCCAAACCTTCTCACAGCTGAGACTGGCGGTCGCAGCCACAGTGAAGACCCCATCGAGCGAGGCTGTTGGTCGGACTCTTAGCAGCATAAAACCTATCAGTAAACTAAAACTAGAGAAACCGGCAAAGGGGACCTAGTTAACACAGCCACTTGACTAGATCCTAAAGCCAGCCTCGAAATCATCCAAGACGCAGCCCTCTGCGGGCAACAACAAGTACGGAGGTAACAGCGGTGCCGCCTCTCAAGAACAGTAACAGCTTGTGTGCCATTTCTTCTCTCAACACAACACAGACAAGGCAAGCTATAGCGTCAGCGGGGGGAGGACCAACGGCCTTTACAAAGTCACAATCCCGGCTGCCACCTGGGAGCTCCCTCTGGCTCTGCTGGGACCCAGTCAGCTGTCCGGGTTCTTCTCAGCCTCTTTGGAATGTATAATGTACATGAAGGTCTGCTCGATGGTGAAGTCGGGGGGAAGGCTGCCTTTGTGCACCCCAACGTGTTTACTCATGAGGTTAAGGGTAGAACTGTAGTGGCCACAGACTGTGCAGCGGTACATGAGCGCCCCTGAATGCGTCTTGAGGTGGCACTTGATGGTTGAGCGACCTCGGAAGAATTTGTGACAAACCTTGCACTGGTAAGGTTTCTCGCCTGTGTGGATCCGCCGGTGGTAGTTGAACTCGCTTGTGTGGGCAAACCTTTTGCCACAGACCTTACAACTGTACTTACTATTCCCAGGCTGGCCCTGCAGAGCCAGCTCTTCACTCAGAAACTCCTCGGCGGGTAGCTTCCGCTTCTGGAGGGCTAGGTGTGGTAGTCCCAGACCAGGCCGCGCGTCCAGGCCGCTGCTGCACTTGTGCTGGCTGACGTGGTAGCGGTAGGCTGCCTCCGACCGGAAGCTCTGGCTGCACAAGTGGCAGCGGAAGAGGACGTCCTCCAGGCCCTGGTGAACAACCATGTGTTTCTCTAGAAGGTGCCAGTCCACAAAGCTGCTGGCACAGACGGAACAGGAGAAGACTGAGATGCCCAGATGAGAGAGCATGTGCCACATGAGGCTGCAGAGGTTGAGATGGCGCTGATCACAGACGCTGCAGGCCTGGCCCTTCAAGTTCACGTGCTCGAGGATGTGGCAACGGACCACGTGGAAATCTTTGGCCAATGCTTTCCCACAGATAGCACATTTCAACTCCGGGGAGGCTGCCCCTGGAAAGAGACCCAGTTTCCCAGACAGGGGTTCACTGGGGTGGACAATGACATTGTTCTCAAATATCCCATCCCGCCGGTGCAGGGTCAGCTGCCACTGGGTGAAGAACTTTGTCTCACACATATCGCAGGAAAACAGGAAGATGCCGATGTGGGACAGGACATGGGTCACCCGGGAGTTTCGGTCCTGGAAGTGGGTCTCACAGACCTTGCAGTTGCCCGTGAGCAAGTCTACATGGTCCCTCGCGTGCTGCCGTATCAACTGAATGTTGGGCTCTAGAACTTTCTTGCACACCTGGCAGGGCATGGCCTTATTCTCCCGGTTGTCACTGTCACCGAAAGCCAGGTCGTCCTCGCTGTCGTCGCTCAACTCAATCACCTCCTCCGCGGTTCCGATGTCTTCAGCCGGGTCCTCAAACTGCAGGTCCTCATCCCCCAGGTCCTCCAGCTGGAGCTCATCCATCTGCCCGAAGCTTGGATCTCTGGAGTGGTCACTATTGCTCAAACAGGAGTTGGTCTGGGTTGTAATGTCTATCGCGTTATCAGAAGCGAAGAAGGTGCTTTTACTGAAGTCTCCGTTGCTTTGAACTTTGTATGGCTGGCAAGAACTCGTGCTGGTCTGGATGCCTGTGCTGACCGTGCCTAGGACTGGTGGTGGGGTCGCCACACTAGGAACAGACGTGAAGGGTACAGGGGCGTCGTGGTCTTCCGACTTTGGTGGCAGTGGCAGCTGCGGCAGGGGCAAGCCATGATTAGTGTCACCCGAGACACTCCGCTCTTCCTCTTTGTAGCTTCCTCCTGCATCAGTAGGCAGCACATAGTTTCTATCGGGACCGAAGTGTTCCCCACTCCCCCGGGACTCTCCAAGGGGGTGGGTGGGATCTACTGAGGGACAACTCAGAGTGACACACTGGCTGTCGCTGGTGCTGGTCAAGGACTTGGCTATTGCAGTGTTCTCTAGGTCTGGGAAAGTAGAATGGCAGGCTCGCAGCAGGTCCTCCATACCCAGGCGTTCAGCGACCTCATAGATGACCCCAACGTTGATCAGGTCTGTGAAGAGCTCTGATGTGTATACAAAACTCAGGATCTTCTCAAAGTTGGCAGGGGTAATGAAGTCCACCACGTAGGTCCGCGCAGCATCTAGCCCAGTGTTTAAGAAGAGGTTCTGGAAGTAGCCAGCTGCGCACGCCAGCACGGCTTTGTGGGCGGGGAAGGAGCGGCTCCCCACCACGATGGTGACATCGCACATGGTCTCTGACAGCCGGCACTTGTTGAGTTCCTTCAGCAGGTTGTTGGGGTGGTTGCTGCTTTGCAGTTTGATCCTCATGCCCATCTTAGCAGCTCCTAGGAAGATGCCTCTGTATCAGCAAGATCAATCTGTGGGCAAGACAAGAGAGCGACACATCCCTAAACCAGGGCTCTGTGCAGGAGAGAAATGCATGTTCTCAATGTGTCCTAGCTGAGGAGGAAGGAGTGGACAGGAAAACTGAAGCAGAAGATAACAAGGGAGGTGGGTGGGGAATGACCTTCACCCTGCACAGACCCAACCACAGGATCATTGAGACAAAACCAGAAAGGGATGAGGAAAAAAAAAATCAGTTAGCTTGGTCCTGAAAGTCTACAGAGCTGGGGCTGCAGAGTCAGCTCAGCAGCTGAGAACATCTGCTGTTCATGCAGAGGACTCAGGTTCCGTCCCCAGCACCCACATGACTTTATCTCTAGTTCCAGGAGATCCCATACATCCCTCAGATTTCTTCAGGCAACACAACACACACACACAGTACACTTACATTCACAGAGGCAAATACTCATCCACACAAAACAAAAACCAAATAAATCCTTAAAAACAAAGCAAAACAAAAAGAGGCCAAGTACAATAGTAGATACCTATAATTGTAGCACTTGGAAGTCTGGGACAGGAATAACAGGAGTCCTAGGATAGCCTGGGGTAGAAAGCCAGACTGCACGTTTTTAAAAGAGGGGAGTAAGCTATGTGTCTAGCTAGGAGCCTTCCAACTGAGTGGATGTTCAGCCCTCAGTACAATCCAAACAACAGGCTCGGGTTTCTTTACTAACTTCTTCCTAAATCAAGTTTTTCTTTCTATCATTAAGTCTATTCTCTTTCCTCACAATGCCAAATGCCACGAATATACTTGAACTATTATCAATGCTCCATTAGCAGCTAAGGAAGAGGGAACGGTTGCACCTTTACTTGTCTGCAATAGCTGTCCTTTCCAGTCTACAAACAAACCTCTCAGCTCTTTTTTTCTTTTCTTTTTGAGATCTTATGTAGCCCAGGCTGACTTTGAAATTGCTCTGTTACTAAGGATGGTCTTGATCGCATTATGATCCTCCTACCTCCATCTCCCAAATGCTAGATTACAGATAAGAGCCACCACCAGCCCCACCTCAAAATCTCAAACTCTTGAATTCCCATCTCGCCCTTCATGGGATACTTGCCTATTCTCTGGTCCTTCCCAGACCCCTTCTGGATGCTAATTTCTCAAACATTACTGTATTCTGTGGATGAAGCTAAACTCATTACCAAAGAAGCCAAAGCGAACACAACTGTGGTATGTAACATTACTTAGGTACGTTGTATCTGTCTTTACCAACCATACAGTAACAACTGGATGCCTTAAGCAAGGGGAAGATTCCTGCAAGCGTTTTTAACATCACTTTTCCCCCATCTCGGGTCTTGCACACCTCGGAGAAACAACTAGTCACATGCGTGTGCGTCGCACAACTCGCCCTGAGCAGCACAGCCCTTTTCTCCATCGCACCAGGTTCTACCAACAATTCCCAACTTTTCCCGGGGGCCCAGCACTCGTCTGAGTATTGTTGGGTACCAACCACGCGTCTCCCGGGCCCTGGCGGTCACTCATCCACGGTGGGAGGCTCCGGGCACCCCATGGATATGCAACTTGCAAGGAGTGCGCCCCAACCAAAGGTCTGCCGGTGCCGCGGTCTCCCCGCGATCCGCCAGGGCAGGGACAGCACCCGGCTGGGGCGCAGCACCGCCGGGAAGGCGCACCTCGGTCGCCACAGACAGCGCGGGCTGCCCCCGTACGACCCAGGCCCGGCGCCGCGAGAGCCGGCCGAGCGGAGGCCCGGGAGCCGCGGCCCGGTCGCCGGGAGGGAGGACAGGGCCGGCCGGGGACACCGGCGGGGCGCGCCCAGCCAAGGGCGACAGAAAGGCCGAGCGGGAGTCCGGCTGGACCCGATCGCGCTTACCCGGCTCCGCGGGGCCCGAGCACCATCGCCGCCGCCGCCTCACACAAAGGCCCCGGCCCGCCGTGCCCGGCCCGACGAGGAGGCGGCGCCGCCGGCCGCAGCCAGACTCTCCATCCGCCGAGCCGCTCGCCGCGCCGGCCCGGGCCGCCCCCGCCGCCCGGCCCGCAGCGCCCCCCGCCGTCCCGGAGGAGGCAGCGCCCCCCGCCGCCCGGCCCGCAGCGCCCCCCGCCGTCCGGGAGGAGGCAGCGCCCCCCGACGGCCGGACGGAGCCACCAGCTCACACCAGCCGGCTCGCTGTGGCGCCTGGGGAGTGAAAAGCAGGTCCAACCGACCCTGTCCCCCAACAGCCTCGCAAAAATTTGTGTGCTTGTTCAATTTATGACTCCCGCGAGCTTTCTGAGGGCAGGGATCTGTGGTTTTGCCAGAGCCCCTCTTTTGAGTTTTGCTTGTCACCTTGCCTTGCACACATATAGGCGCCTTCTAAAAACTTGTGTGCGGGTGCAGGTATGTGACTGTGCGGATGGGGGGGGGGGGGTCTGACCAAGCCAACTCAGTCAGTCAACTGGGTCTCAAGGGAGGGGGTGAGGATTGCAAAGAAAAAAAAAAATTAAACAAAACTATAACATGACTCCAGCCAGTGCTGAGACTGAAGCAACTTTATTTTTTTAGCTTTTATATCATTCTAGGTACATCCAAAAAAAAAAACAAAAACATGGTCAGTTCTTAGACCAAAGACAAAGTAATCAAGAGAAGTAGTAAACACAGAGATCACACAAGGTAATGATTAAGCATAGTAGCAAACAAAGCCCCATGGTCACTGTTTCTCACGTTCTTATCTGAGCCTACTTCCTTGTCCGAGCCCAGTGACAATGCCAAATTCCTGGAAGCAGCACCAGACACTCTCACCAGGGGCAGATGATTAACGAATGGAGTATTTCAGGTTAGATTCCCAGGAAGCTCTTCTAATGGCCCAAACGGACCCTCCTTCCTGGTAGATGGCCAGATGGAGTCACTCGGTTCCCTGGACCATGGCAACCCAGGTGACTTCCTAAACTGGTCTGTCCCCTGTCTAGAATTCCATCGCTGACCTCCTCCCTTCTCCTGAATCTGCTCATCAAATGATCCTGCTCAAGACTAGCCATAAAACCAAAGCTCCCCTGCCTACATCCTTACACAGCCTAGACAGCCCAGGCTGGCTCCTCTGTAGGAAGAAGCCCACCACCACCCCATCCTGCCTCGCCTGCCAGCCAGGCACAACTCCAGCCCAGGCCTGTGTCTCATGGCCAAGTCCAGCCTATCTGTCCTCTCTCTTTCATATCTGCCATAAAAGCCTTCCCTTTGTGGGATGGGGAGCTGGTTCAGAGGTTAAGAGCACTGGCTGCTCTTCCAGGGGTCCTGAGTTCAATTTTCAGCAACCACATAGTGGCTCACAACCATCGCTAATGAGATCTGGTGCCCTCTTCTGGCCTGCTGGCATAAGTACAGGCAGAATGCTGTATACATAATAAATGTATAAATAAGTAAATCTTTTAAGACGAAAACAAACAAACAAAATCCTCCCTTTTAGCCATACCAGGGAATGACTATGTTGTCGATCCACACGAAAGTATCAGAAGGTCAAGGTCACCCTCAGCTACATAGCAATTTTGAAGGTAGCCTAGGCTACATAAAAGTCTGTCTCAAAAGTTTTTTTTTTTCTGTGTTACTACCCACTCCTGGGTTCCTAAACCGTGAAAGGAATTGGACAGTGAAACGAGGGTGATGAGTGACAGGAGATGCCTCTCAGGTCCGACCTTTAAATTCAGAGGAAGGCAAACTCTGTGGTATAGCATTCAGATAGGGCCCAGCACATGAAGCTATGAAAATCAGAGAATATTCTGTCTTTGAAGTGCTTGTATTGGGAATTTTCCTGTCTGGACTGGATGAGTTCAGTCTCTAGTTTTGACTTTACAGCGGCATGAACTGTCTCTCTGATGCAGCCACAGCTGCGGATAGGATCAAGCTTAGCACATACTGCCTGGTGGGATGTGCCAGGTGTGTATGCCACCTACTCCTGCGTGCTGGGTTCTTTCTCTTGTTCCCTTTTGGTGCCTTTTGACCTTGACTTTCTTACACCCAAACTCCTGGTCTCCTAGACACTGCTTCTGGCTCAGCACCATGACCCCACCACTCCGTTTTCTGAAGCTGCCCATTAAACGTTTGTGTTTACGCCTCTGTTTTATCATTGTGGTGGTCCGTGGTCAGGGGATCCGCTTCCTGCAGACTCATACTCGGTAAGTGCTAAGAATAAGTGGTTAGTTACTAAGTGCTCGATCCAGAGTGAAATGTTTGTAGTACCCCAGCCAGGGCTCAAGGAATCTGAGACCAAAACAGGAAAAATGTACCTTGCGGTTAAGAGTTCTGTGTGCACTTAAGATAGTCAAAAGGAAGTTCCTGTTTGTCCCAGTTTAGTCCTTGCAAAATAAAGTTTCTGTTTACCATTAAGAGTCAGTTCCTGTTTCTTGGGCCTAGGTAACTTGCGTGCAACCCCATGCACATGACACCCATCCTTTGTCCCTTCTGTTCTCACCATGTGTATCAACCAATCCTCTTGGCCCTGTGAACACCTTATCTCTCCAATAGGAGAGCCTTCCAAAAGTCGGCAGGGACTGCTTCCTCAAATCCCAACTTAGCCAACTGGTAGCCAGCTGGCCTGCCCTAGGTTCACCCAAAAATACAGCCTGCTTTAATTGGACAGTCATGGACTTGGCCTTTTCTCCTCCTGAATGTCAGGGTTAACAAAATATGACAGAGGCGAGGAAGAACATATACAAGGGTCAGGGAAAGAGGGGACTGCTGTAGCTGACCATCCTTGGAGCATGACAACACATTTGTCCTCTTGAATTATTCTACAGCTGTGACTGACTATATCTGCATTAAGGCTGGACTCATTAAGTGCTGTCATGGGAGGGAAGAGCTCTCATGAGGTCCCACCCCTTTACAGGATATATAGGCAGTGTCTTTGTTAGGGTATAGATTGCTGTGATAAAACACCATGACCAAAGCAACTCGTAGAGGAAAGACTTACTTTTTCTGGCTCACAGCTTATGCTCTATCATAAAGGGAAGCCAAGGCAGGAACCTGGAGGAAGAAACTGAAGCAGAGGCCATGAAGGAACTCTGCTTACTGGCTTGCTTCTACTTCAGAACCTCCTGCCTGCACCACCCACCTTGGGCTGGTCCCATCCACATAGATCTTCAACAAGCAAATTATCCCACAAGCTTACCCACAACCTGGTCTCATGGAGGCATTTTCTCCACTGAGGTTCCTTTCTCGCAGGTGACTCAAGCTTGTGACAAACTGACAAGAAACTAACCAGCACAGGAAGTTAATGGTTGCTGGGATGGAAGGCAGCCTCCTATCTCCCTGAAGGTGAATAAGTAGTTAATGATTGCTGAGATTATTTTCTTCGGTGATGTCGCCCCTGTAAGCTACCCAGACTTTATTAATAACCCCTCACTCCTGCTCTTGTAAAGCCTAATTAAACACATTGCTTCACCAGGCTAGACTTGAAACGCAGTCATTTCTTTGGTCTGTCATTGGTGACTTATCTGGAATGAACAGTCATTTGTCTCCCACAAAGATTCACTGTGATGGTTTGTATATACTCGTTCTAGGGAGTGGCACTATTTGGAGGTGTGGCCTTTGTTGGAGTGGGTTTGTCACTGTGGGTGTGGGCTTTAAGACCCTCATCCTAGCTGCCTGGAAGCCAGTATTCTGCTAGCAGCCTTCAGATGAAGATGTAGAACTCTCAGCTCCTCCTGCACCATGCCTGCCTGGATGCTGCCATGTTCCCACCTTGATGATAATGTACTGAACCTCTGAACTTGTAAGCCAGCGCCAATTAAATGTTGTCCTTATAAGAGTTGCCTTGGTCATGGTGTCTGTTCACAGCAGTAAAATCTAACTAAGACAGTCACACAACAGCCATGGAACCTGTTCTTACGGTTTGGGGTGGGGCATTTCAGTTTGCTCTGCCATGGAAAAGTTTCTTTCACGTTGGTGCTATGTTCCAGTGACAGGACCAGCTCCCACAGATGGGCAAGGCAGCCCCCTGAAGTGGAAGTCTCTGGTTGTGTCATTTGAAGCAGACTCACGGTGGTGTTTTGCTGAGGCAAGACTCGTGAGAGGACATGTGATGTTTGGAAAAAGTACAAATAGGACTCAATGGACAGTGACAGAACACTTGCATATCTAGCCTTGCAACACTTTGCTGAGAGAGGCATGGCAGAGAGCTGTTCCTGGTGTCCTGGCCAGTCCTGGTCATTCCCATCTGACTCAGTCAATTTGGAGGAGGCCTGGCTGTTTCTGCTGGATCCTGCCACCACTGCTGATTCGTGTTTGCTACCCTGACACTACTGAACTGAGCTGCTGATATCCTAATAAATGGAGATTGCAATCACCCCAAAGAACTTCTGAAGCGGTCCACACCCCCTTGCCCTATTTACCACCTTTCCCCCCCTACCTTTGGACACAGGGTTAGCAGGGATGTCGAATCATCTTAAAAAAAAAAAAAAAAAAAAAAAAAAACCTTATTATAAAGTAGGTTTTTTAAAAAATCTAAGCCTCCAGCCCCCACAGCTCAGACATGACTCCAGAGGGTTGAAGGACAGGACTCACAAGATCTGTTTAACCTCTTTCACCAGCTGCCTTTGGAGTATGGAGTCCAGTCAACTTCACCAGCTAACAAACCACATGGAAGCTGTATAGTTCATAATGTATACTGTTCATTATCTAGAGATGTTAAAGTAAATGACAGTCACAACGATGCATACGCCCAAAGCCAAGTGGGAATTTAGCCCGGAGTTTAGTAGGGGGAGGGTCTCACTGCTCTAAGTACAGTAAGTAGGATTTTGAAAAGACGGGTGTGGTACCAAATGCCCATTAACCCAGAGTTTAGAAGGCAGGGGGAATTTGGGGAATTGAGACCAGCTTGGGCTACATAGTGAATTCAAAGTCAGCCTGGACTGGGTTACATGGGGGTTGGGGGGAGAGGGGTGGGAAAGAAAGGGAGGAGGGAGGAAGGGAGGGACAGAAGATAATACAGAGAGAGAGAGAGAGAGAGAGAGAGAGAGAGAGAGAGAGAGAGAGAGAGAGAGAGAGAAACTGGTTTTTCCTGGAACTGTAGTATTTGTTAGCTCCACCAGAGAGCAACCTCTCTGCATTTATGGTCTGCTTGGCCGACAGTTGTCACATGCAGCTCAGCAGGCATGCCAGACTCCAGGTTTGAGCGGAGCCAACCCTTCCACAGCCCTAAGAAATTCTCCCAGAATGTCTCAAATACCCTGCAGACAGTCCTTTTGGAAGGTCCGAGAGATGACTTGTGGGGAACGACCCTAGAATCTAGAGTGGGGTCACTTTTCTCTTTCCCAGCATATTTTTATTGATTACTTGGGAATTTACATATCCCAATCACACACCCTGTTTTCCAAGGTTCATTCTCCCACCCTAGTGCCCCCTACCTCAAAAAAAAAAAAAAAAAAAAAAACCATAAAATACAATCTGTGTTGCCCTTGTTGGAGCATGGTCAAACTCCCAGCAGCCAGCCCCTCAGAGATAACTGAGTCCTTTCCCATCCCCCTCCTCACTCCCAGAAGCCAACAACCGTGAAGAGCATCCATCGCATCCATCACAATCCTGAAGGACCCTCCCCAACAGCATCCTGTGTAGACCCTTCCCCCTTTCCTCAGGGGGTGAGGGAGAGGTTACCAACATCTCATTCTCCCACCAAGTGTGGTCATGTGACCCGGCTATGCATGGACAGCTTTCTCTCCTTTGCCCATTGTGGTGCTGTCAGTCAAAGGGGGACCCAGGTAGAAACAAGAACTTTCCCTGGGGCAGAAGAACTGCAGGAAACAGCACAGGCTCCAAAGCCCTGACCTGGTGCTGCCTGGTAGGTAAGGCTGAGTGTCAACTTTGCATTTCTCCTGCACCTGGCCAAGGCTAGGAGCCTGGGGACCGCCCATTGGTGGCATGGGATCATCAGCATATCAGAGTGATAAAAGAAAAGACAGGCACACCCACCCACGGCATGTCAGGCCACATTCTGGGCTCCACTGTGCCAGCGTTGGGAGGTAATTGACTCCTTTACCCTTTCATGGCTACAGCAGCCAGCTAATCCTAAGGACATTTGCTTCTCCTTTGGCCTCTGTAGTAGCCTCCCCATTTTGCCTACATCCCAACCGAATCTAGCTGTATCTGCTTGTCTACAACCCTGCTATACTACAAAATCCATGTATGGGTATTGTGGGTTTGGTTTTTTTTTGGGGGGGGGGATGACTCTGTAGTGGCTATTCCTGGTTGTCAACTTGACTATATCTGGAATGAACTGTAATACAGAATTGGAAGGCTCACCTGTGATCCTGATCTTGAGGCTGGGAGATACAAGTTTCTGATCCAGATCTCGGTGTGGAGATCTTGAGGCATAGTGGCTATGAAACCCAGGAGACTAAGGCAAGGAGATCTCTGAGTTCAAGGTCATCTGGGACAAAGCAAGTCCCAGATCCAAGGGTAGTGGCACACACCTTTAATCTGGGCCACACCTTCTGCTGGAGACCTTCATAAGGGCATTGGAAGAAGGAAGGTTCTCTCTCTCCTTTGCCCTGCTTGCCTTGTGGGACTGAGCAACTGCCAGATTCCATTCACAGCTGCTGCTGACCATTGTTGGGGAGTTGGGCTACAGACTGTATGTCATCAACAAATTCCCTTACTATATAGAGACTACCCATAAGTTCTGTGACTCTAGAGAACTCTAATACAGGTTCCATTTTTTATTGCTCCCAGATAGAGAGGACAAAAACAGACCAAAGACACACCTGTGTCTGAGTTCAGCTTGATGAACATTTAAGTTTGGAGTTTGAAGTTACAGCCAGGAGCACGTTATGTGGGTAGCTGTAGCTATGTTGTGGAAAAGCCTCCCACCCCACCCCAGCATGGGTGACACTCATGAAAGTCTCGTCCAGTGGAACTTCCAGGCAGCTACACTAAAATGAGCCTCAAGGGGTCCCCTGCCATAGTTTACTACTTCACATCCTTGGGGGGCAGGGCAGGGATTCCTTAGCCTTCTCGCCCTTCACATGGCAATGTTAATAAGCCAGTCTCAGGAGGGCCTCATGCCCGGGAGATCACCGCTGTTCTGATCGAAGACAGCAATAATCAGATGTAACCTAGAGGAAGCAGCCAGTGACAGTGGTTACCATCTTCCCCAGGATCTGTTAGAACCCACGCTATCATTTGGAGTTGCTAAATGGATTTTCTCAGGTCCTGTTTAGACACACAGGCAAGCCTTTCAGAATGTCTGCTTTCCCTTTATCTGAACTGGCCTAGGCAGGTTCTTGATTGTTAGTAACCATCCAAATCTGAGGGTTGGTTGTTTTTGTTTTCTTGAATCAGATTCTCGCTTTGTGGCCAAGACTGACTTCAAACGTAAGATCCTCCTGCCTCGACTTCCTGAGGGTTACAGTGTGTGTCAAACTGGTGTCTGTCTGAATGCTAGCGGTCTCAGGTGTCTGTCTGTCTGAGTGCCACCACACTGGTGTCTGTCTGAGTGCCAGGGTTACAGGTGTGCTACCACACTGTGTCTGAGTGCCACCACACTGAGTTCTGAGATTACAGGTGTACACCACCACACTAGTGTATACCTGTTCTTTTTTAATCACCAAATCAGTTGTTAATTGTATGAAGAATTATTTAGGGCTCTAGTAGAACAGTTATTATGTATCCAAAATGGAAGTGTATCTACTTAAATACCATATGTAGGATTTTGTTTAAATTGGTGAGCATGAGTATGTGTGTGCATGCATGTGCATGTATGTGGTATGTAAGAAAAGTGGCTCGTGCAATGGCACACGTGTGGGGGTCAGAGGACAATCTCTCCTCCTGTGACGGATCCAGGGATTGAACTCAGGCCTTCAGACCTGTGCAGCAAGCCCCTTTACCTGCTGAACCACCTTCCAGGCCCTGTATCATCTTTTTTTTTTTTTATGTATGTATTTATGGAAAAGCCCACTCATTCACCAACCAGTCTATTGCATCAGTCACTCCTTTGTAAAAACCCTTTATTGTCGAAGAGGAGAAATAGTATTTTTAATGCAGGACACTACAGAAACCATAATTGATATGGGGTTGAGGCTGTTCATATGCAGCTTCTATGCAGAGTAGGGAAGGGAGCCGACAGGAGGACCTTACAGGCAGGGGAGGAGAAGAGGAAGCAGGAGCAGGCACTGCCTTATGATGCAATCCGGGGTCCAGGGGTAGAGTGCTAAAGGCAAAGATAAACAAATAAAACTTTAAATCACATCGTTGTCCTACAAAACACCCACTGTCCCACCCCCTGAGGGGACAAGGGCTGGCCAGCTTCGGGAAAGGGCACGCCTAACTCTCAGTTGTCCCTGTACCCTTTTGGGCCTGGAGAACTAACTGCTGGCTGTGGGTGCTTGACTCTTTCTCGATGTGCTAAACACTGTGTCTGTCTGTCTGTCTGTCTGTCTGTCTGTCTGCCTGTGGAGCACACACAGAAAGGTGAAGTGGCCAGTTTATATCACCCAGCACTCCCAGGAGGCTGACACTGACACAGCCCACCCACAGTGACCGGTCCTCCCCTGCTTAACCCAGCCCCTGGTCTTCGAAGGCAGCCTCTGAATGGCTTGTTTCCAGCAGCTTCACGTGAATGAAATAAAATGATGCAGTCATCTGTGTTGATCCACTTCCCCTAATCACCTTTAAATGCTAGCCCCCGGGGACTCTACACCCTGTCAGTGAGGCACCTAACAGGCTTAGAACACCGTTGTTGGTGAGATTAGGAAAGCTACAATTACTGCAATCCCTCTGAAAGAGCTTGGATCCGCCAGCAAATATTAAAAGGAGATTTCCACAATGCACTTGCTTTTACCATTTGTATGAAATACTATGGCAAAATCGCACTGTAATTATCTTTACAGCCAGTGGATAACGCCAGAGGAGAGTATATCACACAGATATAGCTACCAGCATAATTATCTGGCCATCGCAGGACTGAAATAGCCATCTAATGAGAGCAAAATGATATGGTGTGCACCGTGTAATCAGCCAGTTACAGTTATTACAACCCTTTACGCCCTCTCGCCCAACAGCAAAAGGGACCAGACCCTGGTCCTGGGGAGTCATGAACAGGTGTTATCAGAGTCAGCTTCTTGGGTCCCTGACTGGCCACCCTGGGGCTGTGACTGGATTCCCAGAGTGAAGAGAGAGAAGCAGGAGGTCGTGCAGGATGGCAGAGGCTCCCAGATCCTTGCTCCCTCCTTGCCTTCCTTCTCTTCAGAAACCAGCAAAAATGAAGGCATCAGCTGAGCCACCATTTCTGTGTGTGGGTAGATGGTGTTAAGACAGAAGCTCTGTGTTTTGACTAGACTTCCCCGAGGAACGTTCACACTGGTGGACAAGTGAGGAATCTCTCGGCCCACTCAGTCCTGAGGTCTGACCTAGATGGCTTTCGGCAGTCAGATAAAAGCCAGCCAGGGGACACATAAGGGCATTCTCTACCCTCCCTCCCCAATACCCAGCTCCCAGACCGGAAGAGTCATAATATAGATGGCGCTCAGTGTGCTGGGAGCCATTGTAAAGGTTTTGTCTATAAAACCACAACCCTGGGAGACTTTATCACCCCACTTATAGTCCAGATGGGGAAACTAAGGCACAGCATTAAGTCACTTGGCCAAGGAGACACAGATAGAGAAAAGCAGGTTTAGGGCTGAGTTTAGATTATGTTCTAATACATCCTGCTGCTCTAAGGGGCTGAGATGTGGTTCCTGGCTGTTGCCACAGACTTTTAGCATCCCTGAATCTCTTTCCTAAATCGCAAGTGTACCTGACGGCATCCTGAGCAGTTTATATCTCAGCACTGTTCAACCTACTTGGGAGGCAAACACTTCAGCTGTGAATAATCAGACCTATAGTGAATGACAGACCATCTCTCCATCTTTTGTATGGATCACAAGAAGACAGTATCCAAAGCAACACGGAGCACTGGAGAAGTCCCACAGGGTTCCTCTCCGTTTCCTAGCACTCACTCTGCTCAGTAATCATCAGAGTCCATGACACCGCAGAAAGAGATGACAGAATGCAGTAGGGATAATTACAGCATGCGTATGTCTAAGAGTCATTGTGCCTGACGCTTGGTGTACCAGGCCCTGTCCACGTATCTGTGTTTTGGGGCAAAGGTGTGTGCATCGGTAGCATCTCTGAGAACCATAGCGAACAATTCCCTCTCCCCTGCCCGTCTCCCTCCAGCCAATAGTACTTACCTTTTCTGTACGGGGGTTTATTTGAGGATGCCAAAGCTGGGGGTGTTCTCTTCAACCACGTCGGTGGGAGTGTCTGGGGTGAAGTAATCGGTATAGTTAGGAAGGATTCCCCTGAATCAGGGCCGGCTATGACAGACAGCTCTGAAAGACAGAGCTGGGAGAATGTGGGGGAGGCAGAACCTCTGTCCCTCTCTCAGCCAAGCCAGGCTGTCCTACTCTGTGCTCAGGGAAGGGGCTGATCCTGATGACTGAAGATCTGAGCTGACTGAGAAAGAAAGGGTCATAGATAGTACAACTGCTCATTTCCTCTCTGATGACAAACTGGGAGGTACTTCTGACCTATCCTTAAGCAGTACCCAGACCCTCCTCTGGGTGTACCCTACCTGGTTGGCTGTTCCTCTTGCCCATAAGTCCCACAAAGAAGTCGTGCATGTCACCTGAAAGAAAAGGCCAGGGTTGTCAACAAACATGCCAAGACTTCTGAGACTGGAATATTGGTTCCCAATCACCAACTCTGGCCCCCATCCAAACCAGGTCTATGTAGGCTACACTGCCCTGGAACTTGCCATGTAGCCCAGGCTAGCCTTGCATTCTCCATTGCCTCCTTAACCTCCTCAGTCCTGGAATTACAGACGTGCCGTGCTATCTGGCTCTTCTTTATCTAGTAAGGAGCCTGAACTCCACAGCTAGCAGGTCTGTTCTCTCTGCCCATCTTCTCTCTTCACCCCTCCCCCCTCCACACACACACGCCCGCCCGCCCGCCCGCAATATACACACATTTCATTCCTTCCCTGCCACAGCAGGTGCTAGCTTAGCATCCTTGCTACCAGGAGAGCCTCTTAGTTCCCAGTGACCAGACAAGACAGCCAGTGTGGGACGGTCTCCTATGCCCCCACACCTGCTTTTCCCCTGTTTTTCCTGCCATCTCCCACTGAGAAAGGCTGGCTAAGCAACTGCAGCTGGCATAGTCTCTGCACCAGCTGGGATGAGACCAGCCAAAATTGCCCATCCACCCCACCCATGCCCGTGGAACTTTGAACACATGGCCAGCACAGATGGGGAAGAAGCTGCTCACGTTTCTGTGGAAGTGATGTCTCCTTGGGTCCTGTTGAAGGCAGGCACACGTGTGTAAAATGGAAACGGAGAGGGATTCAAATCACTGTCCCCACTAGCAAGGACACCCCCACCTCCCTCCCCACGAAGGGGTTTCCCAGGCCAATCTAATCTTCAGAACGCAGGCCCCTTGCCCCTTCCCTCTCCAGAGCCTCCTCCTACCCACGCTAGCCTTGCTCAGCACTTTCAGCAATCCTTCCAGAGAGACGGGACGGCTGTCGTAGAGTCTCCGAAGCAGGGACGGAGGCAGCTGATAGAGATCAGAGTCCTTGTAGGGGAGAGGAGCAGAGAGCTGAGGGATGAGATCCACACCCCACCCACTTGCTCTCTTCCTGCACAAAACAGCCTTACCCCAAGCCCACCACAGCTGAATCCAACACCCTATTTCCTTCAGGATTTCCTCTGACTTATCCTGGAAGAGAGATGGGTGCATGAAGTGTGGCACGTGGGCCAGCAGCAGCAGCCAGCAGTACCGGGACCACGTAGAAATCCAGTCTTACCTGAGACCTCCCAGACAGGACCTAATCTGAGTGTGACCCTGTGGTGAAGCTTGGAGCCACGTGGAGGCTTCCGAGTGGCTGGCCTGTTGGCCTGATTGCCTAGAACTGACTTTCTGAGATGTTGACCACGCTATCTCCCAAGGTCAAGGGTGATTTTCTCCTGGAACACCCCCCCCCAACCCCGTCCCCACCCATCTCTGCCAGCTCTCAGCGACAAAGTCACTAGTTCAAAACCAGCGTGCTCACAGACACGGTTAGTCCACTGAGTGAGCCGTGAACTTGTCACACCCAAGAAAGGCTCAACACACTTAGCAGGTGTCCTCTAATCTGTGACTTGATCCTGAGGTCGGGTGGCATCTTACCACTCTGCCTGCACAGGGTCGAGGCTGTATCTGACACTTCCTGAGCACTGGGGTTGGGGGGGGGGATCTGGTGTAAGTGTTGCCACCTACACAGCTGCTCTGGTGAGCACATGTGTGCTCACGTTCTGGGGGGGGTGTGTGTGTCCCCACCCTCTCTCTGCCCAGCACACAGCTTCCCAGAAGCCACTTTTTCCAAATTGTTCAAATGCTCAGCTCCCCTCCTGTAATGAGATGCTAAACAGACTGGCGCTGGAGAGGCAGTGAGGCTTCACACACTGAATGTGTAATAAGTCCCACCTATAATCATCTTAAAAGCATTTGTACCCATGTAACTGCTGTCAACTCAAAACCCCGGAGAAGACTTCCTCCCTGCGCTCCCCTACACCGACCTGACAAGGCCTATTCTTTTTCTTAGAGGAACTTTGGAAATCCCAGCTCAACCCAGCTTGGTTTTGGATCTCTGTTTTACTAGTCTGACTAAGCGGAGGCTAGAAGTAGGCAGGGGAGAGGGGAGAAGGGGAAGAAGGGTTGGGATCCTGGACACACCTGAGATTGCAAGAGGTGGGTAAGGGGGGGGGGGTTCTGCATCTTGGAAATTAAAGAACATGTGTAACTGATAGCATATATATATATATATATATATATATGGAGAGAGAGAGCACGCAAACTGCTCAGCCCATATAATGCTGAACAACACTCTTTAGGATACACTTTATTTACCAGATATCCAAGACACAGAGGGATACCCTGAAGATAAGATGGACACAGGAGAGGACCAGAGATACAGAGAAAGTTAGAGATGAGATGCCCAACCCTACCCGTCCACATTCTATCCTCCAGCTATCCAGACAGACAGAACCCCAAGTCTCCCTGAGATACTGGACTCTGTCAGGGGACATCTTACCTTACTGAGCCTCCCTCCCTGCCCCTGTGGCTCCTCACACACAGCCCCGAAGGTCCAAGCCAAGCTGAGGGCGAGGACAGCCGCGAACAGCATGGCGCTCCTCATGGTGCCTGAAGGACAAAGCTGAGGAGGAGGGAAGGCAGCTTGAGGAAACACGGGAGGCCTTCCCGACCAGCAGCCGGCTTCCACCATGGCTTTCTAGCCCCGGCTCCCCTATCTGAGCCCTGATCTCAAGAGCGTTGGATGGATGCGTCTCTGAGAAGGAGGTACATCATTTTGGCTCAGCTTCCCAGGTCCCCCATTAAACATCTCCCTGGGATCTGCCCCAACAATGTGCAATAGTGTGGTGCTGGGATCTCCGGGTCCTGAGGATGGTAGACTTACAGGATATACACTGTTTCTTTAGCTCTGGAAGAGCCCCAGATCTTACAGGATATACACTGTTTCTTTAGCTCTGGAAGAGCCCCAGATCTTACAGGATATACACTGTTTCTTTAGCTCTGGAAGAGTCCCAGATCTTACAGGATATACACTGTTTCTTTAGCTTTGGAAGAGCCCCAATACTGTTCTACAGCACTACATAACCCAAGACTTATACAGAAACTTTCTGACCTGTCGGAATCAGTCTTGATTCTGGTGCCAGATGCCAAGCATTAACAGCTCCCACCCTGCCAGGCATTTCCCGATCTCCTTTCTGGTGCCCTGCTTGCCCATCAGAGGCTACTGTCCCTTTTGTCCCCTCCTAAATCACACCCCTCATCTTTGGTGCCAGCTTCAGGCTACCGCAATGTCCTCCATGAACCTACCTGTGGAGCTGGATAGCTGACAGGATCAGGGAGCTGGCTGATGCTGCTGCAGAGACAGAGACAAGAGTGCAGGGGCTCTGGAAGGTGGCAGGAACCAGTCCCAGCTCCCTGATAAAGGTTCTGGGAGGGTTTGGGGGAGTCAAGGGGAGGGGCTGAGAGTCACCAATCCCAGGGTGGCTGGAGGGGAGGAGGAAGGCTGGTAGGGGAGAAAATGCAGGCTGCAGTCACATACCCAGACACGCGTGCATGCACACACACACACACACACACACACACACACACACACACACACCAGGCCCAGCAGTGAGCTGAGGTTGTCCAGCAGCCCACTTTCCAGAGGCAGCCAAGGCAGGCACTCTAAGAAATGCTGTAACCTGTGATTTCTCAGAAAGTCACATGCCAGGTCTAGCTCAATAGGTGTGTCTCCTGAACCCCTTTCCAATAAATCATCAGCCCCTCTCCCTTTAAACCTCATTGTTAACTACCAACCTGGAACAGCTCAGACAAGTGTCTCCATCCTTGCCACCACCAAGACCTGAAGACTGGGGGTGAAGCTGGCTTCCTCTGCTCTTCTCCCAGTGGAAGCTCTTCTGTCTCCTGGTCCCCACCCCAAGGGAGATGTAGTCTTCTGCACTGAGACCTCCCTACCTCCCCCCATCCCACCAGTGCTGTGGTCTGCCCTGCCACCCCCACCCTTCTCCTTCCTGACTGAGCTGCCTCAGCTGCCTCGTGCTGGAGTTCCGTCTGAGAGAAAGAGCAAACTCTGCCCATCCTGCCCACCTCTCTCTCACCTTGCTCTGCTTTGCAACCTCGTCTCTTGATTGCTTCCTTTTCCCCTCAAAGCTCAGGCATCTTTT
This sequence comes from Mus caroli, assembly GCF_978045245.1. Taxonomy (NCBI): domain Eukaryota; kingdom Metazoa; phylum Chordata; class Mammalia; order Rodentia; family Muridae; genus Mus; species Mus caroli. Next base: position 127,269,602 of record NW_028227264.1, on the reverse strand, counting down.
TTTGACCCTTTCAGTCCTCTTTTACATCCCACACAGGTGAAGGGGCTTTTCTTCAGGTTTCTTAGCCCAGGAGAGAGAGAGAGAGAGAGAGAGAGAGAGAGAGAGAGAGAGAGACTGAGGGAAGGAGAAAGAGCCAGCATCAGAATTGGAACTCGGAGAGGGCCAGTCATGCACTCGCACAGCAGCAGCTGGGAGCTGGCCCTAGGGTTTAGATACTCACCAGGAGCTTAGATATGAAGCAGGCTTTGATTCTCACTTCCACAATAGAAATAAAAATATATTCATTTCTGCCGGGCGTGGTAGCGCACACCTTTAATCCCAGCACTCGGGATGCAGAGGCAGGCAGATTTCTGAGTTCGAGGCCAGCATGGTCTACAGAGTGAGTACCAGGACAGCCAGGGCTATACAGAAAAACCCTGTCTCGAAAAAAGAAAAAAAATATATATATATGTATGTATACCCATTTCTCTGTTTAGGAAACTGAGGCTGGGAGGTTTGGCAATACGCTCCAGTGTACAGAGCTACTAGCTAGTGAAGAGCCAGGATCTGGGCTCTCCTTACTCTAAATCTGTCACTGCTCTTACTCCATGGTATGTTGAACTTTGAGGGAGCAGTGTCTCTGTAGAGGGCACAGAGAGCCATCTTTTTGAGTCTCGGAGAAACCCTTTTACACGGGACAAGGAGAGTGCAGTGTGTGCCCCCATTTACTGTAAGTTCCTCCTCCAATCACCCCATTTAAAACTGCTACCACCCCATGTCCCTCCTACTGATACTTTACTCACTGTCCCTGTCAAATGCACCAACTGGCTACGCATTGCAGGGACAAGAATTTTGTCTACTACTGAACCCCTCACCCCGCAGTGTTTGGCACATCATAGATGCTCAATAAAAATGTATGAGATTGGAAGCTAGAGCCAAGGCTTTTGGATTTTGTTTTTGGTTTTGATTTTTTTTTTTAATTTCCACCCCAAACATGAGCATCTGAATTGCTTATTGGGTCTTGAAGTCCGTTCTCCACTCTACACACCCTGGGACTTGGGGTCATAGTGATAAAGTCACGCTGGCTACACAGGGCCCCATGTTCACTCAGAATGTGGGCAGCAGCTGGGTATCAAGGTCTCTTTATGATATGAGAGGCTAATGGGGCCTCATTAAAAGTTTCTCATTACTCAGTTAATTGCAGGATAGTGTGGGCAAAGAACAGGGGCCAGCACCCAGAGTTGTGGATATTTGTTGAGGAGAATAGAAGTGGGGGCCGTTTACATTCGAATTGCGTGGCATGTTCCTTATAGAACTGTTTCTAATCCAACCCTAGATTGCTCTCTCCTCCCCACTTCTGTCCTCACCAACCTGGGCACAGAAGATCAATCTGGGAAGGCCAAAGGAGTTGGCTATGTAAGAGCAGATGTGAGTCCAAAAGCTGAGGACCAAAAGCCTGGTGGCCCCAGCTCTGTCAACGTGTCCCTCGCCCCCCACCCCCACCCCCAACACAGCCATCCCTATCCCAGAGCCCTGACATCAGGGAAGCAGGGCTTCAGCAAAGGTCCACCATGAATAATGTTCTTTGATGATGCTGGAGCTCACAGAGGATGGCAGGAGTCGAGGCTGGGGGGAGCTGATCACCCCTTGATCTCTGGGATTAGTGAAGACTTGAAAGAGTGGATGCCACCCAAGCTAGCAGTAATGGAGGAGGAAGGCTGGAGAGAGCTGGAGCAGGCAGCTTCAGGGTTTTTTTTTTTCCCCACAAATCATATGCAAACGACATGTAAAGTGCCTATTGCAGCCATAAAGTACCCAGGAGTTCTTTTTCTCTTTACATTTCTCTGCTCGAGGCACATCTCAGATGCTGTCACCATAGAGAAAACAGTACATAAAGTTGGGGTCCATAGCGGCAGACACCCCCATCCCTGGCCACACTGTAGGTGTGTCCGCTTGTACAGAGCTGGGACAGGTTAGACAGCCGCTCTCTAGGGCTCATGTGCGCTAGATGATCATCCTGTGCCTGTCCACCAGGTGCTCTGCTGTGGACCCCCTTGGTAACTGAGCCATGTGTGACAGAGAAGGACCAACCAATACCTCCATCAAGACCTAGGAAGAGGCCCTGAGGGCAGGAAATGGAAACTGAGCCTGGACTGTGTTGAAGCTGCAAGGCCCCTAGGATGGCTACTCAGCGGGAAGTCAGGGTGGTCCAGGATGTTCGGCCTGCTGAGGCTGAGGCAACCTACATTGAGAGGGCTGGAGGTGCTGAGGTAGAAGACTGGGGTGGGGCCAGTTGCAGAATCCTGATCCCCGCAGAGGAAAAAGTCAACTCCAGCCCTTTTCATAGGGAGAATGTACCCAGAGCTCCAGAAGAAAGCAGAGAGGAGGCAGGTGAGGCAGGACAGGGTGCTGAGCCCACCCCACTGTCACCGGGGAGGAAGAATGGAGGCTCAGAACCTCCTCAGCCCTCGCCATCCCTACCCCCACCCAGGGAGCTGGCAGCTCCCTCAGCTCTGGGAAAAGAAAAGCAGGACGGGGAGCAGCAGCTGCATTTTCTCCTGAAATTGCTTCTGAAAATGACCAGACACTTCACTGGGAGAGTGACGACAATTTGGGCCCTGGGAGCCGGAGGGAGCTGAGGCGGAGAGCGGGGGCGATCGGGCGTGGGTCACCACCCGCTCCCCGCCAGACAAGATCTTCTGGTTCTGAGAAGTCAAGGTTGGAGTTGTCATCTGGGGAGTGGGAGGCTAGACAGAGCCTGAGCTGTCCCTCCTTCAGACCCAGCCCCCTCAGGACAGGCTCTAGCTCAGGGCCCTTTGCAGCCCAGAGCACGGTACACCAAGCCCGGGGCTTGGGCTTGGGGCTAGAGAGAGATTAATCTGCAGGCAGGAAGGATAGTTAATCAGGTCTCCCCGCCAGCGTGATTACTTGGGCCCGTGAGCTGCCTACCGATGGAGGCTGCAAGGGACCCCAGCCTCAGAACTCATCGAGCTCAGAGCTTAGTGGAGGAGGCAGGGAGGGTGGGGAGGAGGAAAGGAGGAGACTTCCAGAGACAGGAACAACAGCAGCCCTTCCTGCCTCTCCCCGGGTACAGATCTACATTTTACTGCTGTGTGCATCACGTTCCCCGAAGACAGAACAGGGTGGTGAGACAGGACAGACTATGAGGAAAGAGAAAAAAAGGACAGTGGGAAAAGATATAGAGCAATAGCTTTCTACAAAATATTACATACTAACACTGTCAAAAGCCCACACAAGCAGGGAAGGTGAGGCTACATGACATGGTCCATGAGTGATAACGACACAGAAGAAATAACAGAAGACAAGAGGGGTGGAGTCGGTCCTAGAGATGTGCACGTCTGAATTGAGGGTCTACCCCTGCCAGGGGCTGCCAGCTGTGCGTCCCAGCTGTGGGGCATGGAGAGAAGAGGGTTTCTGGGAGTGCTGTCGCCCACCTCTGGGGCAGAGGCTGATGAAGATCCTGGGAGCACTGTCCCTGTGTACCCCAGCTTGCCTCAGCCTGCAACCTGTAAGCCTTAGGCTTCTTTTCAGGCTTTATCTCTTAGAAGCCTTGTCTCCAAGAAAGGCATCCTTGGGTGGTCCCTCCAGGGACACATTTAATGAATCAGCTTGTTGGCCACCTGCGACCTGAGCCCTATCCCAGACTTCTGCACCCCCACCCCAGTGTCTCTAAACTCAGCCAGAGCTCAGCCGGTCAAGGAGGCCAGAGACAATTCTCCTTCTTTTCCTTATTGTCTGTATTATCTGGCTCCCGGGAGCATAAGGGTCGCATGGCATGGGCAATGGGGGTGGAGGGTCCGAGTACAACTCTGTAAAAGTCAAGGAATGGAAGAAATAAACACGCATATGTATCTGAGCAAGGAAAGAAGGAAACGATTTATTAACGGGCAGACGGGCTGAAGCTGGGAGGATGTTGCATTTGGGTAAGAATTCTAGAAAGGTCCAGGGAACAGAAAGGGCATCTTCAAGGGTTCTTCATCTCTGAGTCCCACCTCATGGTCAGAAGAGCGAGACACTACAAAGTTCTGCTCCAGAGGAAGAAACTGCACCTCCAGGAGGCCCCAACCTCCTCACCGCACAGTCACCTCCATGGCATTACTCCCCTTCTTCTTGCAAGTCAGTTTTCTGTTCCCACCCCCCTCGGGGCCCTGGATAACCTTGACAGCCACACTGCCCTCCTTGAACCTCACTGAGAACCTGGAGGGAGAAGAGACAGAGAAACCCAGGCTAGTACCTCCGTCCTCGGCGCCTGCCTCCTCTTCCTGGAGCAAAAACACACTATACCCCCACCCATCTGATGACTCAAAACCTGAGAGAACTTGGTGCATTGAGTCTAGCCGTGGGGAGGGGGGGTGCGGGTGGGGGGGGGGAGGAAACCCGGATAACACTGAGACAAATCCTGGGCCCTGCCCTGGCTCTGTCTGCCTCGCTTTCTGAGTGCACGAATTTCCCGGTCACAATGACCAGTATTCTGGTCGCCTGTCCCCAGCTGCCCCTCATCTCCAGCCCATGGCCTTACTTCTCAGTCACAGTGACAGAAAGCTGCCTCTGTGTGGCATCCAACACTGCTTGGTACATTTTTGTCAGCAGTTCAACCACATGGTCGCTCACTAGCAGGATGTCCCCCTTGGAGACTGCCGATGACATCTTAGGAAAAGGGGGGGAAATTAATAGAGATTAATGCTGCCCAGAAGCCTGAGGGACGTCAAAGACCCATAGTGAGAAATTTAGTTCTAGCATATCCAGCCCACCTCAGCCCCAGGACGCCCACTCCACAGAGACCCCACCTAGGCGGCTCAAATACCTCACTCAGATGCAAGCTAAAGAGCCCGTCCTGGAGGCTGGTGACTGACACCCCAGACACATCCTGCAGTCCTATGACAATCTGGGCCTGGGACTTCTTCGCATCTGTGAGAATCACGTGCCCCTTGGTCAGGAGGAGAATCCGTGCTGATGTCTAGAGAGGAGATGGGAGAGTGATGACAGGCACTGTCACCCAGTCCCACCACTGGGCAAAGCTTCTACAGGTGGGCCTCTGTGGGCTGCAGTAGTTCTTCACCTTGCCATTTCCACGGTTGACCTTCTTCACGGTGTCTGCCACCAGGACAGGCCCCTCCTCCCTGCCCTTCAGTCTCTGCAGCTTGGGGTTCCCTTGCAGCCCGATGTAATCACCACGGAACGGGATAGGCACACTGAGGACAGGTGAGAGGTGCACCATGTAAACAAACCCTTCCTGAGGGCCCTGCTCTTGTACCACATCTTATTTTAGAGATCCAGAGATGTGGTCCAGAATCCATCAGAGGAGAACTACAGTGCGGCGAGCACGCATGCGCGCCATCAAGGAGGGCACAGCTCGGATTCTCCAGTCTTCCCAGGCAACTTTGCTGTGAGTTCAAGCTTAAGAGGTACCACGTGACAAAAATGGCTACAGCATTTGGAGGCCCTCACCTCTGGGGGTAGGAAGCCTTCTTGCCCTTAAGCAGTTCACTGGCACAGAGCTTTTCCCGCAGTATCTGCACCTGCTTCGGGGACAGCTGGTCTCGGAACTTCTTGCACTGTGAGGAGAGAAATCTCAGATTGTGGAGGCGATCTTCAGGGAAAGAGCGAGGAAAGGAGGCAGGAGGACAGGAGGGGAGGAGAGAGCTGGAGGGAAAATGACAAGGACACAGGAAAGGGCCTGGAGGAGTAGTGTGGGACACGGAGGGAAGTGAGGTATTGAGGGGAGAGTAGACACCAGTGAATACAAGCGCCGTGAGAGCACATTGCCAGCACACAGGACCAGGCTTAGCCTAAGTGGTCATCCCACAGTATTTTCTGAATGAAGAATGGATGGCATTATAGCGTGACCGTGAACTTAGTCACGAATGTTATGTGGTTCCCACTTGCAGAAGTTTCCTACAGTGGTGAGCTTCATTGAAACAGAAAGTAGATTATAGGTTATGGAGAAAGAGGTCAGGACCAAGGAACAAAGAGCAGAGTGGGTGGTGGAGTGACCTTGCACCAACCTGGATATTCTTGTTGCCAAAGTTCCAACACTTAGAAATGGAACGTAATTTATGTATATTTTACCACACTAACGAAAAAATGAATCGGGAGGAAAAATAAGAGGGGGGGGGCACAAGAGAGACGGGAGGGGCCTCGAAAACTCCACCTTCCACTGGTAGAAGAGGCGCTGCAGCTCCTGATTGGCTGTGTTGAAGCACCTGTAAGGAGCGGCTGGCCATGTGTTGTCCAACACTTTGGTGGATGGCAAATTCTTCTTCAGATTCAAGAGGAATTTCTGTGTCTGGGTTGAAGGCAGAGTGTTAGGAATGGAAACCTGAGAAGATCCGCCCCGGCAGGCCTGGGGCCCTGCAGCTCAAAAGGACAGTGCCCTGGTGAGAGGGGGAAGCAGAGCTAAGGAGGCGGGACAGACTTGCCTCCTGGGTCTCTGTGGGTGTGCACTGTGCTCCGGGGATGGGAGTTAGGAGTGTGGGAGGCAGTGGGATAGGAGGGCTGACCATAGGGAGTGAGGTGGGCACTCCCAACCCAAAGCTAGTCTCTATATACTGTCCCCTGGCTTTCTCTCCTCTCTTACAGTGACCTACAGTTGGGCTGGTGTGTGTGTTGGTTATTGGATAGACAAATCTGTGGTGCCTGATACCCTCAAAGTCATTCAGAGCCCTCCACTTGGAACCCAGGGTCATGTACCAGAAGCCCCTGGACTCCCACTATTCCAGCCAGCAAGGTTCCTTGGCACAGCCCCCATCTCTTCTTTGCACCCTCAAGGTTAATGGCACTCCACCTGCTCCTGGCTGATCTGATCGCTCAGCTCTGACCACAGGGATTCCTGAAGCCTCCCCAGATGCCCCAGTATCTTCCACATTATCCTCCCAGCCAGTGAGAAGCTGCTGGGTGCTTGCTTTCTCTAGATCGTCAGTGTCTAAGCTGACGATCCTAGAGTCATGGGCTGTCCACGGCATGCCCCACCACACCTGGCCCGAGTCTTCGCTTTTTAACCTAACTGGGGGAAGTGGAGGGCCTGCAGACCAGCGTTGTTAGACGCCTTAGAGCTGAGCACAGATAGTGTGGCACCTTGTCAGTGTCCAGAAGAGGCACCATGGCTAAGGCCCACGGCCAAGTGCCAGCAGCACTGACAGAGTCTGTGACCGGAATTCTTGGAGTGTGATTTATTGAACCACACGGCTCCTGGGTTGACATTCAGCGGAATTCTTGGAGTGTGATTTATTGAACCACACGGCTCCTGGGTTGACATTCAGCAGGTGAAAGGAATGTTGAAAGAAGGGAGATAAGAGCAAAACCAGATAGCAGGCCTCAGGTGTCTAGTGGGGTGGGACAGGACACGGTGGAGCCAGCCCAACAGGCCAGGGTAGCATGGGGCCAGGGGCAGAGGGTACCACAAGGCCTCAGCTTCAGAGCTCCCACTCGTCCCTAGCCACACAGCCCAGGCTTTAGGATGACACACAGGAGTTCCAAAGGAGGGCACTTCATGATCAACTGAGCATTCCTGGTGAGGGTCCTAAGAACTAACAAATCCAGTCACTTGAGGTCAGCTACCCCTTCCTGCAGTCCTCACCCTGGGGCTAATGCCACCATGTCCCCTCCTGTCTGGCCTTTCCCAATGCTTCACTGGGGTCCTGTCTCCCTGTGGCTTTCCCAATATCCTCTCAGAAGTGCCGCCACTCTCTGGCAGACATCCTGCCGGAAGCCACCCACAGCTGGAGGCCTCCTTCTGTCAGTTCCTTCCAGAGATGCCCTCCTCACTTGCCTGGGGCTTCAGAGGAGACAGGAGGAAGATATGACTCCTTCCACCTCAAAATGGCTAGGCTAGTTAATCTTGCCTGTCCTCAGTCCACTTCTTAAGAAGGCTAGACCCGGCCGGTCTCTCGCCAAGTCTGTGACTAAGGCTCAGGTGTACTCCTCAACACAGGACGCAGACAGCATCTCCCTGAGCTAAGCGATGTCTGATGTGACTCCAGCCACAGACAACAGAGTTTGCTCCCATGGAGTGAAGAAGCTCCAAGGAAAGCTCAAAACCACCCCACTCCCCCAAGACGGCCCCAACTCCTCTGCCCTCCCCCACCCTCCCTCCTCAAAGATGACCCCAACTCCTCTGCCCCACCCCACCCCCTCCTCCCCCAAGATGGCCCCAACTCCTCTGCCCCACCCCACCCCCTCCTCCCCCAAGATGGCCCCAACTCCTCTGCCCCACCCCAACCCCCTCTTCCCCCAAGATGGCCCCAACTCCTCTGCCCCACCCCACCCCCTCTTCCCCCAAGATGGTCCCAACTCCTCTGCCCCACCCCACCCCCTCCTCCCCCAAGATGGCCCCAACTCCTCTGCCCCACCCCCACCTTAACCCCACTTACCATGCTCTGGTAGATAAAATTTGCCAAGGTGAGGGCAGCACCTGACCGGAAGTATTTTCGATAGTTCTTGCGGGCCTAGCGGGGATGTGTGAGGAAGAAGTCAGCATGAAGACAGCCTAGGAGAGGTTCTGCTATTTTGTTTTCAACCAAAGTACAGAGTCAGAAAAACAAACAAACAAACAAACAAACAAACAAATAACAAAGGGCTGAGATTATAACTGGGAAACGATATGAAGCCGCCCACAGCTAAGGGCAGAAGCACCCCCAGACCTACAGGCTGGTCTCCTGGATGTGCACCCCTAGCCAGAGCAGGGGGGATGGTCCCAGTGTCCCAGAGTGGCCCTGGGAGGCCTTTTCTCGTGGCATGGCACGGGGGCTAACCCGGCCAAAGCCTTGTGTGGGCAAGGATCCTGCTGCCTTCCCTTACCCTCCAGCCTCTCACGAAAGCCTGGATCAGCAGCACTGACGACCGTATCTTCCCATAGTGCTTCTTTTGCTGTAGGGAGCACACATGGGCACGGTTAGGGAAAGCCACTCGTGTGCCCAGCAACAGGGGTGGTGGCTGACGTGGTGCTTAGGAAGTGGGAGCACCTTGTTGCCCCGAAACCAAGCTGAGATGAGGATCTGGCTCTTCCGCATCTGCTGGTAGTGGGTCCGACAGCGCCAGCCGCGGTAGACCTTCTGTATGAGGGTGGCCAGCTGCTGAAGCCTCAGGCGCCTTTGTTCTTCCAGGTAGAAAAGCTGGGGGGACAGGGGGAGAGGGGCTTGTTCTCGCTTGCACTACATTGAATGCACCCCACTACAGGCTTCCCAGCGAACACCTTCCATGGTCAGTGTCTACTCTAGCAGGCTTACAGTGAGCCCCTAACTTAGGGTGGACAATGTCCAGCACTCAGTTCCCAGGGTGGCGCCCTTCCTCAGGCACCATCCAGTCCTTTATTGAATGCTGCCTTCCTCTTTCTCAGGTGAGCTTATTGAAGCTCCACATTCCACCCCCACCACATGCAGCAACACACGTCGTGACTCACGGTTTTGGGGCTTCTGATGAAGATCTTTGTCTTCCCATAGGCCAGCTCCTCTGATGACAAAGTCAGAGACCCAAGGACCTTCTCCACACCTTCCCTACAGAGGCAGATGGGGAGAGCTGCAGAAGGGTGTGTCAGGGCAGAGTCCTCTCCACATCCCCCTTATCCCTCTGCAGCCCTGTTGAAGAGAAACGTCATTTCCCCCAAGAACCCATCCATCTGCTTCAGCAGATTTGTTCAGTCCCTTCTCCCTGCTGGGTCTTACCGATCATCCCCATTCCAGCGAGGCCAGGTGCTCCGGCTCAGCAATCGGTACCTTTCCAGGAAAGGCTTATAGCCCTGGCGGAAGGCATAGCCAGCCCTGCGCACCCGAACATTCTCCAGCAGCCCCAGGTATCGAGCCTGGACCGTAACCATCTCTGAGGTGAACCTGCCTTTCTGCTGCTGGTCATTGGGCTTTATGCACCTGGTCAGGAAGTCGGGGAACACAGGAGGCTCAGGAGTGGACACCTTGCCAGTGGAACGGCTCTGATCTCCACATGCCTACTTCCCACAACTCCCAGAGGTGGACATCTCAACAGAAGTGAAAGGAGACCCTCTAGCCTTCCAGTCTCACTCTCCTCTGATGCCACTCTGTCAGCCACTGGATGCTCAACTCCTCATCTGGTCCTGTTTTCCCGGAGGACAGAGCCTCTAAAAACCCTGTTCCAAAGACTCCCCAACATGGACATGCTCCACCGTGCACCGCCCCCAGTCCACATGGAGGACGGACGTTCACGGTGTGTCCAACTTTTCACCTGATGTAGTTGGGGTTCTTAGAATACAGGTTCTTCATGAGTACGGCGACCGAATTCTTAAACTGGGTCCCGGCAGTCGGGGGTCGTTTGAGAGACGCTTCCTTGGGGTTCCCCTCTGGGAACAAGGACCTCAGGAGGGGATGCTGGGCCTTCCACATTGTCTGGGATAGGTCTCGGAAGAGTAGGTCATTATTCTTGTCGATGAAGCCGGTCACGTTGTAGGTCACCTGCAGAGGAGCGGATGTGGGTTCAGACCCCCACGGCTACCTTCTGGCACTCAGACCCACCAGTTTCACTGAGAAGTATCTCAGGTCTCATTTCCATACCGGCCACTGCCCGTGGCTCCCACGAAGCCCCACCACATCACCTTGCCCGCGTAGTGGCTGATGCGGAAGCAGCTGAGGCCCATGGTGCGGTCGTACTGGCGCTGGGCATTCTGGGAGACTTTACTCTCGTAGTGACTGTGCTTAGAGAAGAGCTGGTTCAGCTTCGCTAAGAAGGTGGAGTCACTAACCACCCCGGGTCTCAGGCACTCCTCGTCCAGCATGGCCAGGATACCTCGCTGACTCTAGGCCAAGGGAACAGAGTCCATGTAACCTTGACCTGGTCCTTCACAATGTTTCCTCAACCCACTCGAATCCCTTTCCCTCTTGAAAGGAGAGAGAGGGAGGGAGGAAAACTGGGGGGTGGGGTGGGGTGGGGATTCTCAGGCAGTCTGGATAGGGCGGTCCCCAGGGTGAGAGAACAGCGCTCACATGTTCAATGAGGTTACAGATGATGCTGTTGTCAAAGTATTCCACCTTTGTCCACGGTATGCCCTGGCCCAGGGAGACATCAGTTACAGAAACAAGTCCCAGGACATCTTTAAAGAGCCCACCAGACCCAGACTCCCTTAGCCTATCCTACAAAGGAACTGTAGAAAGGCCTCTCACTCAGAAAGGTCTTAGCGTCATTCAGTTTACAACTCATCCCTCCCAAGTTGATGGAGGAAGGAAAAAAAAAAGCCATGTCACAGCTTTTTTTATTTGCAGCCATGTTGCCTGAAGCCCTGCTGTGGAGGCCAGTTCTTGAACTCACAGGGTTTGTGAGACACTCGGCCGCTCACACTTGGAAGTGGACTGGCTTAATCAGAGAGCTTTTCTAACACCTAGCCATGGGACACAGGGGTTTACACTGAGTCAGAGAAAGGGTGTGAGGCTTGGGAGCTGCAGGGCACCGCTGATGAGCAAATCTGGATGCTGCTGCTCTGACGACGGACCCAGCGCCGGGGAAGGCAACAGAGTCTGACATGTTAGATAGAGACGGGGGTTGTGGAGGGTGCCAAGCCCAGGGGAAATGTCCCTTCTCAATCTGTCTCTGTCTGTCACCGGCCAAGCATAGCTGTCACTTTGCTCTTGTCAGGACACAAACACCCTTCTGTCCATCTGTCCCCGGTCTGGGCTAGCCTGGAGTGCAAGGCTGGGGACAGGGCAGGTTGGGGTAACTCAGTACTGCTGAATGCTCAGCTGTGAGAGGGAGACATTTTGTCCTTGTGTTCCCATCTGGGGACAATTAGAGGGAAATTGTGATCCAGGAGAAAGGCATGCATCTGGAAGTCCTTAGCAGGGCGAGAAGGGCCCCCGCGCTCACTTCTCTCTTGTATTCCTCCTGTTCTTCCTTCAGGGTCAGTTCTATGAACACCTGCTGTAGCTTCTCATTGCAGTAGTTGATCACGAACTGCTCAAAGCTGTTATCCTGCATGTAAGGAGGGGGGCTCACTTCAGGTCCTCCTCCCCCACCCACCCACCGTGAGCCTGTCCCCCTAGACGGGGACGCAGGACACTGAGGTTGTCTGGTGCTTTCTCACCTCCAATATCTCAAAGCCGTAGATATCCAGGACCCCCATAACCTTCCTCTTCTCCCCAGTGCCCACCTGAAGGAGAGGGAGGGGCAAGTATGAGGAATGGCTCACTGTGTGAACCAGTTAGTTAGCTGGGATTAGAGTGGGAACAAACAGAATTATAGTATGCTCGACCAAGCTGGAGGGGAGCTTCGGTGTCTCCCTTCTTCACCCTGCGCTCACTGCAGGGCAAGCCAAGGAAAAGAGGGAAGATACAAACAGATTCCACAGTGCTCCCCATAATATGCACGAGGAAGGCATTAAGATGCTCTTAGGACTGTGTTTCTCACACTCCTAATGCAGCGACCCTTTAACACGGTTCCTCGCGCCGTAGTGACCCCCACCCTCACAGTTATGCTCATTGCTACTTCATAAGTGTAATTTTGCTAGTTATGGATTATAATGTAGATGTCTGTGTTTTCCAGTGGTCTTAGGAAACCCCTGTGAATGGGCTGTTGTCTCGACCCACACACAGGTTTTGGCCATCCCTTACATTTTAACATTTTGTAAAAGAAAATCCCATGCCATTTATTACATCATCTGATTAGTTCCAGTGTGGAGAGGAGAAAAAATTCAAACCTTAGAAGAAAAAAAACATTTACACCAGCCAAGATCTAAGTCTCACCTAACCCTGGGGCCTTTCTGCGTGCCTTCTGCACAGACAACACATAAGTGACTGAGCAGCAACAGTTTTACTGTAGCTCAGTAGTGAAGCCACGCTTAGCACAAGAGAGACCCTGTTTGTTTCCTCCCACACCAAAGCCATAAATAAATATTCATTTATTAACTGCTGAGCCACCTCACCAGCGCTCTGTTCCTTTTTACGGCGGGATGACACAGCTACAGAGATAGATTACATTTTGTTTATCTAGTTGTAATCTGATGAACATGGGTCACTTCCATTTTTTTACTATTAATAATTTAGTTATGTATTCACTCACTTTGTATCAGTTTGTAGAGTCAGGATCTCACAGAGCCCAGGATGGCCTGGGAATCACTATTCAGCTCAAGTTGGCCAGAGCTTCCTGTTCCCCCAGCACCTTTGTTTGTTTTGTTTTGTGTTGTTTGTTTGTTTGTTTTGTCTATCATGCATAACATTTCTACAAATGTTTGTGTGCAGCATTCTCTTGAATATATGCCAAGGTGCGGACTGCGGAATCATACGGCAACCATGTGCATTCTGTTCTGCAGTAAGCGCTGTGAAGCAGGCAGACATTCACAGGCATTAGTGGCTGTTGCCAAATCAGGAGCCCGAGCCTCAGTCTCTCTGAGAAGGTGAAAGACCAGTGAATAACTGGATCAGACAGAGGGACTCGAACTCCTAGAAGGAGCTGTGCCTGCCTCCCTCTTCATGACTGTCCTACCAGGCATGTCAGAGAGCAGCCAGAGCGAGAAGGTGAAGCGGGCCTTGGGAAAGCTCTCTGATTAAGCCAGTCCACTTCCTTACCTTGATGCTCTCGTTGATGCGATTCACTATCCAGTCAAAGAGGCGGCTGTAAATATTCTTCGCCAGGGCATCCCGAGCATATAGAGCCTGGGGCGGGAGGGAGGGGGGCACAGTCTCATTACTGTGGCGGCCACAGAACGGTCTCAAAGTCAGCTCTTTCAGGAGGGCTCTTACCTGTGTGACATTCAGCACCGTGACCACCTTCTCTTTGCCTGTCTCCATAGTTCTTGAGCACAGAGCTCTCTCTAGTTCCGCAGAGTTCAAGCCCATCATCTCCCCAATCTCCTGAATACCTAGGGGGACAGAGAAGTACAGTGGGCAGGGGGTGGGGGGGGGGCGAGGCTCATCTCAGTGGAGGAAGGGTTGACCATCAAAGCTGGGGAAGTCACTGCAGTTGACCCAGGAGGAGTTGGGCAAACTGCAGATCAGATTTCCCCCATGTCTCAGCAGATTCAGCTAAGGTTCTGAACGTCTCAGGCCTAGTTTGTTTTCTGAAGCTCATTCTGAAGTGCTTCAGTAGAGTGATCAGCGAGCCTCATTGGAGGAGGCCGCAGGAGTCGGCTACGGGCCAGGCTGGTCATGTTGGACATGGTTCACAAACTGGACTGAGGGTAGGAGACTCATGGTGGGCTCCGGGAAGATAGCACCAACCTTTCCCATCACAGATGCCACTGGCTGGGATCCCATTGGCCTGGAACTCATCTGTCAGCTTCACGTTCCCCAGCTTCAGCACCAGGGCTGTCACCTCCAGCACCTGTCTAATTTCCTCCTCTGAGAAGCCAATCACTGACATTGCATCCTTGGAAAAAGAGCGAAAGTCAAGCTGAGCTAGTGGGGCTGTGGCCCAAGGCCTCCACTCACAAGTCCTAGGCTCAGAGGATGGCCTGAGGGCCCTAGCCTGTCCACGCTGGACACTCACCTGCACAGCCCTGAAGTTGGAGGCGTCGTCCATACCGTTCACCTTGGACACCTCCCCATTCAGGTAGCCGTATACACTCGTGTCCTCCTCAAGCTTTAGGGCCTCTGGGCGCACAGAGAGAGGGTAGGGCCAAATGTTAGCACCTGCTCTCTAGAATGCATCAGCCTGGCACCTCACGACCCTTGCCCCCAGTCATGACTTAGGTTCATCCCTTGCCTTCTTTGGTTGGGGATAACATACTCCTACAATGATAAACGAATTTTTAAAGTGTTTTTTTTTTTTTTTTTTTTTTTTTTAGGGTTCAGTGTTCGTATCTGTTAGAGAATTCCACGAGAGTCTTGCTGGTTTTTATCTCCATCCTCAGGGTTCTTTCTAAACAATGAAAACAACTGAACAAATCCTCTCTCCTGCTCTGGCAAGAAGCTGAGGGAAGAAAAAAACCATACATGTGTGCCCCCAGCTTCACCGTCCCCTGATGTGTCAACATAGCAGTCTGCTCCCCAACCCTAACGCTGCCCCCACCCACCCACCCAGAAGGTTTTCGCCAATGCTGGCTGCTGAGCTAAATGGCTTTCTCGTGTTCCCCTGTGATAAGTGAGAATCTCCCAGCTCGCGTCAGAAGAGCTAGGTTTTTATTTTTTTTCTTCCTTTCTTCCCCCAAAATGAATGATTTGTGTGTTGGAATTGCTTCTCACTGACATGTTACCTGGCTGGAAGACAGGGTTTTTATTTTCACTTTCATAAATGAACCAAGGAACTGTCCCAAGCTGTTTACTAAGACAGGAAGGCTTGGACTGATCATAGACCAGAGGTATGTATGTCAATTATATTTTGTGCAAATGATCAGAGAATCTGAGTAGTGAACCTCAAATGATTTCAGTGGCAGCTCCCTCTAGCACACAGATTCTGAAGTCAGCACTTACTAAGGAAGGGAAAGCTGGAGAGAGAATGAATCAGAAAGCTCAGGTCTAATGAAACCAGGGAGATTCACCCAGACGCAACTTAAAACTAACAGGCATGGACCCAGCCAGAATAAAAGCATGGTGCTTGTGAGTCAGACAAATTGGACAGCATTAAGGCCATTAAGCCAAGAAGGGGAGACTAAGACCTATGCAGCAGTCTGCTGAAGCACAAAGATTTCAAGGAGTGGGAGGAAAAAAGTTACGCAAAAGTCAAGCACAGAATAACAAGGAATCTAAGACAGTTCCTGCCGGGCAGTGGTGGTGCACGCCTTTAATCCCAGCACTTGGGAGGCAGAGGCAGGAGGATTTCTGAGTTTGAGGCCAGTCTGGTCTACAGAGTGAGTTCCAGGACAGCCAGGGCTACACAGAGAAACCCTGTGTTGAAAAAAGAAAAAAAGTGTGTGTGTGTGTTTGTGTGTGTGTGTGTGTGTGTGTGTGTGTGTGTGTTTGTGTGTGTATGGGGGGGGAGCACTCCTTAGGGGCTGGAAATCTACACAGTTAATTCCCCCAACTAGAGGGGAGAGTTTTGAGAGGAGAGCCAAGTGCCCCCACACCCTCAGTGTGTCCACCCAGAGCCACCTCTGGCCAGTCTAGTTTTCAGGCTGCTGAGAACTCTTTCACAGAACAGTCAAGGAGATCCATGCTATCCACTCCCATGGCTATCAGCACAGGCTTAGTGGCCCCAACCATAATGCACAGAAGCATGTCTGCTCGCTCGCCTGCCAGCCCTACAGCACTGGGTGGGTTCTTTGATTGTACACTGCTGTCACTCAGTCCTAACGCAATGCATAATCAGGAGATGGTGGATGGATGGATGGGTGGATAGAAGCTCTATAGAGCTGTCTGAGAAAAGAAAACCGGAATACTACCAGGCCGTGGTGACACGTGCCTTTAATCCCAGTACTAGGGAAGCAAAGGCAGGCAGATCTCTGTGAGTTCAAGGCTAGCCTGGTCTGCAGAGCTAGTTCCAGGACATCCAGGGATACACAACAAACAAAACAACAAACAAAAGAAGAATAAAAAAAGAAAACCAGGGAAGACCCTAGGTGAGGTAGGCGTATAAGCCCAGGCACTGTCGCTGAAGATCTTAGAAGTTCTCAAACGCTCACCTAACCTGCCCGCTTTTCTGTAACTGTCAACAGAACCCCTTCAGGTGAAGGAGGAAGGAAGGTAGCTGGGAATGAATGTCCCAGGCCTGATATTAGCTTGGAGAGAAAGGAAGCAGACAGGGCATAGGGCCAAGGGCAGCAAGGACACAAGGAAGGCGATCTCTGACCCTGAACCAGCAAAGAAGAGAGCAGAGCCACTAGGGGACTAGTTCTCACCCCTGAGCCATAAGGCTCTGGGTGGGAAATGTAGGGAGTAGACATGGTGAGGTGGCTTGAGAGACGGGAGAAAGAGGGTCTCTGGTGATAAGGGCAGGGATGGGGGGGGTGCCCGGGAAGATCACATACTCAGCAGCTGTGCGTCTGCTCCAGCCAGCAGCTGATAGAAGATATGGAAATTCCTCTCCCCTTTGAGTTGTTTCACCACTCGGGACTTCTCAAGCAGATCTGGGAGGGAGTTAGGATGCATCCATCTGAAAGCCCAGGAGACTCTCAGCAGATCCCTCCCATTCCCCAGAGTTCCTAAGAGCTGGGGAGTTTCCTGAAACCCAACAATCCCCTTGCCTGCAGAAGCAGATGGGCATAAAGGGACAGAGGTGGGGAGTGTTGGTGAGGCTTATGGGAGGGGGACACATACAGTTGGTGATGACACCGCCCAGGGGGGACCCTTTGAAGTCAAACTCGATGTCCATGTACTTTCCCTGCATGGAGAGACGGAGAAAGCCTTGGCTGTCTTTCTCCCCCCACATGCGCACACACCTGTGGGAGGGCTTTGTTCTGCCCTCCTTACTTTCAGTCCCACCTCTGCATTCCTCCTGCCCACCCCACCCCAACCCCACCCCCGCCCCATACTCCTCCCGGGCAGATGTGGTCACTCACAAATCGAGAGGAGTTGTTATTGCGGATGGTCTTGGCATTGCCAAATGCTGTGGAAGCAAAGAAAAAGTGAGGGGCCGAAGCTCCCAAGAGTTGGAGCCCAGAGGAGGAAAGACCCGAGGGCACAGCTTCTTCCGGTCTGCTGACCAATGGTAGCTTTTATGCTGAAGGGAACCGGTGATTTTGGAAGAGGGTCTACTAAAGCTAAGGGACTCTGGGGATGAAGAGAGTAGAGAGTAGCGGCTCACCTTCCAGCACTGGGTTTGACTGAAGCAGCTGCTCCTTCACAGAGTTCACCTGCTCTCCTTTCCCACAGACAGCAGCCACGTAGGACATCACTAGCTTACTCGCCTCTGTGTAGGAGAAGCTCTGAGTGAGTCAGGACACTCCCACTCCCCCTCCCACCGTTAACTATCAGAGTCCTTGACCAGGACACAACCGCTTCTACCTCTTTAACTATCATAGAGTCCCCAGCCAGGGCATGCTCACTCCCATCCCATTTAGCTCTGACACCACATCACTAACAGTAAGAAAAACAGGAGGGACTGGGCTGGAGTGGTTAAGAACACTTGCTACTCTGTGTGTGTGCACGTGAATGTATGTGTGTGCGTGTGCACTTGGTTTTTGGACACATTGTCTCTGGATAGCCCTGGCTGTCCTGGGACTTGCTCTGTAGACCAGCCTGGCCTCAAACTCAGAGATCCACCTGCTGCTGCCTTCTGAGTGCTGGGACTAAAGGCATGCACAAATACTGTCGTGTGTTACTTGATGCTCTTGTAGAAGACCTAGGTTCAGTTCCCAGCACCCACATTGGGTGACTCAAAACCACCTGCAACTCCAGTTCCAGAGAATCTGATAGCCTCTTTTGCCTTCTGCAGGCACCCGCATGTCTGTGGTGCAAATATATACACACACTCAGGCATATACATATAGACAGAAAAATGTAAAAAACCCTAAAAAAGAAAATAAGAAAACCCAGAGAGGAAGTAATGGGGACAGAGGACAGGGACAGGCCTGGCTTGGAGAGATAAGGAGGTGACTCCAGACACCATCTCTGGTCTCTCCCAAGCCTTGAGCCTCCTCACCAGTCTTGCCAGCTCCACTCTCGCCTGTGATGAGGATACACTGGTCCCGGTCCCGATCCTTCAGTGACTGGTAGGCCACATTTGCCAAAGCATAGCTTGTGGGAAGGAAGTGGTCAGTGGTCAATGGGAGGCCAGCCCAAGGGCAGCATCTTCCAATCCTTAGCGCTGGGTTCATCCACCCTCCCCATGTGGTCCAGATCAGACAAGAACTGAGTCTAGGAAGGATTCTCAGGGGAAGAGGGATGCTGGAGGACCTCCTTTGGGGAAAGACCGGGGAGGGGGAGAGGACGATGCTTCACGGACACTTGTCAGCCCTCCTCTGGTTCCCTTTACTCACATGTGAGGCTTCAGCTCATAGAAAGTATAGTCCCGGTATTTGGCAATGAACTCTGGTCCATAGATGGGAAGCTGCTGGTAGGGGTTCATCGAGATCACCACATTCCCAATGTACGTCTGGGGTCAGGAGGAGGGTGAGACAAATGAGCCTGGCAGGAGGAATACTGGAAGCCCCTGGGTACCCCCACAGCCTGGCTCCCATGGCAAGCTCACATAAATCTCGTTGTTTTCATAACGGAGTTGGAGGTTCTTGATCAGAGACTCCTCATCTAGGGGCTCCAGGAGGATGAGGTCTTCCACCCCCACGGGACCTTCCAGGAGAGGCATGCCAAGAGGCTAGAGGATCCTAGGAGTGAACACCGTAAATTGCTGCTGATGGCTCAGCTTAAGAGTTAAGTCATGGTGGGAGGGCAAGGAGGCATAAGGGCCTATAAGAGAGCCCTCTTCTTCCTCTCCACAGGAGACCCCTCTGGCTAGAAGGGTCTCTGGACCGACCTGGCCAGCCAGGGAGGTGGAGTAATCCGGGGTAGAGGGTGAGATGGGCATCAGATAGGACTACCTCTGTCTGCCCACCTGGGGGAAGGGGAGCAGAATTGTGCTTAAAGGAGAAGGCTGGAAGAAGGGTGAGCCAAGCTTTGTTCTGCAGTCAGGTATTCAAGGTGCTCTCCCTCCTCCCTCCTGAGGGGGGCGCTCTCTCTGGCTCCTTGCCCCAGTGCTTGTATGCAACCCCTGTCTCAGTCACCTAATCCCTCTACAATGCCCATCTCCCAGAGGTCTCTCTTTCTTGCCATTACCACAGTGACTTCATTTTTAGATGTTGTTGGATAAAGTGATGAGCTCAGCAATGTAAACAAAAGGTCAGAGCTGCCCGTGGAAAATGGGAGTGGGTAGGCTTTCTCAACTGTCAGGTCTCTCGTTATCTCTCCTGCTTCCGTCTTTAGTAGTAAAATCTTCACAGTTTATACCATACCTATCATCTTCTGGCATGGACTTTGCCCAAAGAGACACACCCCATTTTTTAGTAGCTGGTGGGAGTGGGGAAGGAGAGTGCTCCAGGGAGGACTCTGGGGGTTGGGGGGGGGGCGGGGAGAGCTGGGCTGGGCCACATGCTGCAAGCATGTAGCAGGTGTTCCTGCAGGAAATAAAAAGCTCTCCTCAAGCAGACTGAGTGGGCGGGGCAGCAGAAGTAGTACAATGGTCAGTGCCACTCCCTAGAAGGAGTACAACGCATTCCCTCACTCTCTGGCTTCTCTGAACCTAGGGGAAGAACGAGAACAGCATACAGGGCAAGGAAGCCATCCAGGCTTCCTTCTCCTTCATTTTGTTTTCCCCAAGCTCCAGTAACTTCTAAATACCTAGGGCACCACATGAATACTGATGATAGCCGTCTCTAGAAAACACGCAGTGTTCATCACAGGACAGACAGAGCTCTAAACACTGTAACTTGACAGTTAAAATAGCCCACGAAGTGGATACTACTATTAGCCCATATTTCTCAGATTAAAGGCAAGTAGCCATTCGAGGTGGCTTATGCCTGTAATCACAAGATCCAGGAGGCCAAGGCAGGAGGATTGCCATAAGTTTGAGATCAACCTGGGCTGCACAATGAACCACAGACCAGCCTGAAGTACAAAGTAAGATCCAGTCTTTGTCTGCCTCTGTCTCTCCCACCTGCATGTGCGTGTACACACACATCACATGCATGCACACTCGAGAGTACACACACACACACACACACACACACACACACAGAGTCTTTGAAGCAACCTGGCAGGGAAGGGTGTGAAGCAAAGGTAGGGTATAAGAACACAGCTTTGAGTTTGAATTGAGAGGAGTAAAAATATGATTATCTGAAGGTGAGAAAGGGAAAAAAGAAACAGATCCCAGAAGGACAGAGAAGCACCCCAAGGTGACAGGGCAGGGCAGGACTTACCCAACAGTAGAAACAAGGGCGTACTTCGGTGCCCCTTGGAGAATGGAGGTGGGGAGCAAGTCTCAGTCTGATGGGAAGGGTATAAGCCACAGATTCCAAGGATGGAGCAGCGGCTTAGTTAACAGGAGCTGTCCATGGTGTCAAAGATGCCAGGCGTCCTCAGTCTGACCTTCCTCTGTGCTGGCTCCTCTCACCCTGGCTCCCTGTGCCACTCAGGCCAGAAGAGGCCAGAGAGATGGCTGCTCAGCACAAAGTCCAGGGCTGTTCCTGCTGAGGGTGTGGCTCCCTTAACCCTTCACAAGCTCCTGAAGCATAGACTCCCTGCATTTAGGGGAAGCCTATCTGCCTGGCTTTGACTGAGGGCTCCAACAGAGAAGAGTCCATGCCCCACTGTTCCAAGTATTTGGAAATAAGAACACAAGGAATGGAACTTGTATCTAAGGAAAAGATTTTCCAAGAAAGAAATATTGTCATGGGTGGAAGCAGGCTTGTTCAGGTGTAGGGGTGTGTGTGTGTGTGTCTGTATGTACACTCAGATCACCTGGAGGGCTAAGTGACAAAATCCCAAATCCCGTCCACTTGCCTCCCCTCGAATGACACATCATCATACCGACCCACACACTGACTTCAGAGCTGTGACTCCTTACATCTGCCTGGACAACCATTTCACTGCACACCACCCTCCACCCCCACCCCCACCCCGTCCCTGTGAGTTAGGCCACACAGAAGCTCTCTTCAGTGAAGAACAGAAGCAGACACCAAGCTCATGTGACAGCTGTTCTCTACTTCCACAGCCGGCACATCAGGGACAATGAGCGAGACACACTTCCCAATCTTCTTAGAAAGATTGCAGCCTACATTCCGAGGCTTCTAATTTTAATAATGTCTCAGCAGTAAGACACCAAATAAGACCCTGTGATGTTTCCTGGGTTTAGCCTAGCAGAAAATGGTTCTGCCAGTCAGGTAAAAGCTTATAAAACCAAATTTCCCAAACATGCCTTCATCCACCCAGGAAAATCCCTAAACATCATGGCCCTCTGCCTGAGGCATGCACAGGGAAAATTAGATAATTTTATCACTTAACTAACATAGAGACTCAATATTCCAACTCTCAGCCTCTGCTGCTTGGTTCAATGTCCGAGCTCTATGCTCTCACAGAAGCACTCCGCACACGCCTGGTCCATCAGCAGTTCCATTTTCAACCTGCCCTTACATAATTTATTGATTTACTGTGTCTATTTGAAGGGAGAGAGCAAGGAAAGAGAGAAAGCTGAACAGAAGTGATATCAAAATATAATCCCCTATTACAGGGGTGGGGCAGTAATGGCGTCAGAGCCGGGGTGACTGCTAATCCCACAGACCCAGAGTAGGAACCAGGACCACACCCACAGAAACCTCCACAACTGGCACTAGAACCCGGGTCTTATGTTCTCATGGCTAGGAGTCTGTCTGCAGCCACTTAAGAGTTTGTCTTTCTTAACCATTGACTCATTAGTGCCTCCTGCGAGCTTTAAATTAGGATTTAAAACAATATATCATATCTCGAGCCACGAACTGTGAGGATCTGCCTAGATCCCACAATAGGCTCCTTTATATCTAGAGGTGTGAATCTATGAGCGAAAACAAGGGAAGTCAGTGGCTGGGTGTGGTGGTGTACACTTTTAATCCTGGTACTGGGAAGGCAGACACAGGTGGGTCCCTCTGGAGTTTGAAGCCAGTCTGTTTTGCATAGGGAGCTCCAGGCCAGCCAGTGCTGCATAGTAAAACCCTGCCCCTCATCCTACAAAACAAAAACTAGGTAAGACCTGATAAAAAACCTAACAAGTGGGTGACTCTGGGTTTGCAATGACCCTGGGATTTCAAAGCCAGCCACACTAGAGTACCATGGGCGGGTACAGCACTATGAGCTACTTTCCAAACTAAGGTGAAGCAATCCAGCTACGAGTTTACTCCTCTCCAAGGTGACACCTAAAATGACCTTCCTTTGACTTGGACCTACTTCAGGGATAGAAGGTATGGCTCAGCTGTTAGCATGTGGTTAGCACAGAGTCCCTGAATATGATCCCTAAACCTGAAATCAGAAACAAGTCTACTCCATAATGGATGTAGAGGAACTTGATGAGATTCAGGAATGTCTCATCATGATGTGGTGGCAGTGGTGGTGGGTTTATGGAAGTGATTCTGCCAAAACCCAGCCCAGTACCCATATAAACATAGGAGCTTTTTTTGTTTATGTAACTTACACTCCGAAGCAGAAGGCAGACAAACAATTCCAGTCCTGTGGTACTGACTTCTGATAGTTGAGGGCAGCCACCTGATCCCACCAACTCACTCAACAAGCCTCCCAGACATAGTAACTTACAAAGATGTTGTTCTTTAATATGTTGAGTGTGGTGACTCATGCCTGGGATTCCAGAACCAGAGTTGGGATAGGAAAATAAGTTCAAGGCCAAGCTGGGCAACAGGATTCTCAAACTTCCCAGGCTCCAAAATACTAAACCAAAATATATTCAGGACAGAGTGTTACTCAGTGGGTAAGAACAAGCCTGATGACCTGAATCTGACCCCTGGAAGCCACATGAGGAGAACAGACTCACACAAGTTGTCCACACCATGAACACACACACACATTAAAATACTTTAATTTAAAAAGACTACTATACATTGTATAAAACTTTATTAAACTGGGGATTATTTACAAGTCACAACAGAAATAAAAAACTACATGGCATCAGGTTTTCTTACACAAATGTAGAAGACGCACAGCAAACAGACATCCCTGAAAACTTTTGTTCTTTCTGAACATCCCTTACCGTGTATTAAGTATCAGTAACAAATATTTTATCTAAATAACACTAAGGCATTGCCCACAGGCTATAACTTATCTAGTAGTTTCTTAGCCCTGTTATTTCAGGAACAGTCCCACAGACATGGAGAGTGGCCAGTGCAGGTTGTAACCGGCTTAAGGCTCACGCTGGGGACGATCTGTCATGGCAGTGCTGCCCATGCTGCCCACAAGTTCTAACAAATGAACTCAACATTTTCAAGTTAACACCAAGAGTGTGAAGAGGAAGCTGGGCTGGGTGGCTCAAGCCTGTAATCCCAGCACTCAGGAGGCTGAGGCAGGGCTTCTGTGAGTTGTAGACAAGCCTGGGTAATAAATAAATTGAATTCCAGGACAGCCTGGGCTACAGAGTGGTGCCCTATCTAAACAATACCTTGGGGAGATAAGAGCATGTCAAAGAAAAATGACACATGGAAGACACTTGTGGCCCAAAGCCCCATGTCTGAGTCTATGTGACCACTTCTGTCCCCGCTGAGGTTAAAGGGTATCCATGTGCTTTGCTTATTCCCAGTGGGTTCTAGGGCCTGCCATGTATGGGTCCCCACTGTTGACAATGTCCAACTCAAGTGGTCTGTCCCCTTGCTTCAGCCTTCCAAGTTCAGGCGGACACTAATTACCATGCCTGACTTCCAAACCTCCTTTTCGAGGTAGTCACCATCTGGTCTCCAACAGCAACAGAATCCATAATCAAGTCACGAAGATGCCACTGGGTTAGCTCAACTGCCTATGTTCCCCCAAAGAAATAATCTCTGCTATAAGACTACAAGCACAAACATTTAGACATACTTGTAAAGTGCAAGGCTACTGCTCCATACGCCTGCCCTGTACTCTCAGCATGCAAATGCAGGCACCCATCTTGGACCCAAGTCCACGGGAATACTAGAAGGCATTACTTTCCTGTCTGCACACTACAACTTGTACCACTCAGTCCACAAGAGCTGTGGGCACAGCTAAGGACCATTTTAACTATGGGATCCATCTCAGCACACCTTTCAACAATTATGTAACCCATTCCCAAATCCTTCACAGGTATCGAGGCCTGGGGGAATTCTCTGGCCTATTTGGGTCCTTTTATTCACCAAACCTCAATCACCCAAGTAAAGTAGGCTAAAGAGAACACAACTGACTCACAGAGGGCCATGCCCTTGAATGGGCGGTCATATGGTAAAATGGAACAGTGGGACCCAAAGAGCCATCTCAGGCAAAACCACCCTCTGCTGAGAGAACAAGAATGGGCGGGGAACTAGCTCTTTCTTATTTCAAGGTAACCAAGTTATCAAAGTTGCTAAACTTTTCCTGGCTTTGATCAGTATGTTCTCATGAGGAAAGGAAAACTGTAAAGTTGTATGCTGGCTGCCTCTTATGTTCCCATTAACGGGAGTCATGTTTTATGAACTCAGGTCAGAGCCATTAGAAGCAATGCATTTCCAATACCATCAAGACCCCCAGTCCTGGAACCAGCTTCTGGGTCGATGATTGCTGGCACGCAGCGCTCATGGCTCCAGCTCACTCCACTTCTCCCTCAGTCCTTGATGCGCTCATTCTGAGGGATGAGACTGAGCTGACTCAAGCAGTGTCTGGGCACGCAGAGGCTCAGAAGCATCCAGCGGAGCCACCCAGGCAGGCAGGCAGGCAGGCAGGCCAAGGATACACAGCATACAAAAGAGGCACCCACCGTCTGTCCTTCACTGTCTGAAGCAGCTCTCTCAGCATTCACTTCTCCAACTACCAGGCAGGGGTAAGAAAATGAGCTTGCTTTGCTCACCCCAAATTCAAATACAGTTAAAAAAAATGGCCTTGAAAAGAAATCTGTCTTTCACAGGGAGTCAACCCACAGAAGAGCAAAGTCACTTACAGTGAATTCTCATTAAAAGAAGAAGTCAAAAGCCTCCTCCCCTTTAGCAAGCTACCATCCGTAAGGAGTGATTTGGGGAAACAGGCATGAAGGTCTCCCAAGACCTACAAAAGTTGTATAACTGAGTTTACACTAAAATATACTAGGTATAAATTTCTGAAGGCTTTTGTTGTTAGTGGTGGGCTTTGTTTGGGGGATGCCCAGCCTGCACCCCCAGGACAAGCACTTACTGCCTCTGAGGTGCATTCCCACCTCTTCAGGAGCTTCAAGTTCTTTGAAAAGAGACAAATTTTACTGTATTCATAATTCACAAAGACAAAAAGGTTCCGTTACAAAGTTTCTTGTACCCTGCAGCTCTAACCACAGCTCAGATATTGCTCATTTTTCTGTCACCTTCTACCAAGTGAGGTAGTTGTCACTTTAGGACAATTTAAGGCTATGGGGAACATTGGTTGAAATAACTAACTGGCCACCTGGAGAGGTGTCTCAGCTGACATTTTGGATGCTAGCAGTAAAGCCCAGGGTCTTCCAAAATTACATGTTAAAAGCGGGTCTGAAGAAGCCCTAAGAGCTTCCTGAAAATACCACCTTCCTCCTCGATGATCCTAAGACAATGAGTCTGATGCTGTATTCCTGAGTGAGCACCGACCTCCCTGGCTGAAGGAATTACACACATTACACACTGCCTCCAGTGCAGTGGTGAAGATCACAATGAAAGAACCAAGCAAACGGCAGAAACTTGAGAGTCTGTCCCTCGTAAATGATCCTGCCAGCTTCTAAGAGATCTGCAAAGGCAAGGGATTCTGAAGCTAACATCACTGCAGAGGCAGCGTCTCTACAGAAATGGAACTGTAAGTAAGTATAGTAAACTCAGGGGATGTAGCTGATGCTAACAGCTGAATGGGCACCAGAGGCAGGCAGTACACCTGAAGGTCTGTTCTCTGCCGTGGAAAAGTGTGGCAGCTACAAAACTAAAATTGCATAGAAAGAAACTTAACAGATGGTTGTTTAAGGCTTATAAATGATAAGATCTGGGAGCATGCTGGTTGTTAGGAAGGCTGAATGAATAGAATAAGTATATAAAAAGAAGACAAGGAACAAGGAGATGAGGTTGATTTTGTTTTGTTGTGGTGCTAGCGACCCAATCAGGGCCTTGCATGCTGAACCAGTAAGCATTCTACCACTGAGCTACATTCCCAGCCCTGGAACAGTTTCCTGACTATAGTAACTCAGAAGGTGTGTGATCTGACTAGGGGGGAAGGGTGTAAATAAGACGTCTCTGCCTAGCTATAATGTAGGAATCAAGGTAAGGGGAATATTTATATATAAGAAACAAGAAATTTGACATGCCAGCCAGTGGCAACATTCTTGGCAGAGGGCAGAGGCAGAGGCAGAGGCAGAGGCAGGTGGATCTCTGTGAGTTCCAGGCTAATGTGCTCTCTAGAGCAAGTTCCACGACAGCAAGGGCTATGCAGAGAAAATGTGTCTTGAAAACCAAAACAGAAGAAAAAAAGAAGCTTGGTACACCAGCACAGGCTTAAAATTCTAGCAGTGTAAAGTCGAAGGTGAAGGGATCAACCTGAGGTACAGCAGCAGGCCCCAACCCAGAAGGAAAAGTCAAAACAGAAATACCAGATGCACAGGGACTCTCAAGCAGTCTGAGGTACACAGCAGGAGATGTGGAGGAACCTCGGTGTTAGGAAGGAGGCAGCGGCAAATCAGAAAATGAGACAAATTCTCAACTGTGCATACTCCACAGGTAAGGGGACACACCATTCCTGAGTGGGAAAAGTCAGTGATGAGAAACGGCAAGAAAAAAAGCCAATGTCAAATATAATAAAAAGCTTAGGAAACCAAACCTACAGAAGGGCAGCAGACGTTCTCCTAAATGCAAGCAAACTAAAAATCAGACTCGTGAGAATTCAAGGCTCAGCGGCAGCAGCTCCAGGGGTTTCATGGGTACCAATAAATATCTGGGGTCAGTAGGGTTTGTACTCTGGAGCACTTATTGGTTAAAGAACATGAATTTCTTGCACTTAAAAAAATATATTTGTTTAAAAAACAAGATAGGTAACAATCTATTTTTTTCTTCAATATTTAAATCATTCAGGATTATTATAAGGATGCAGTGAAATAGAGCAGACAGAAGTAAAAAATGGCTCAGACTTATAGATTCTCTTTAAAAGATGCAGCCTCCATTTGAATGCATTACTGCACTTAATACTCATTTTTGAGGGTCTGTCCCCGTGACAGAGTTGCCAGAACTCAGCACACTTTCAAACAGGAGCTGCACTGCTGTGGGCAAACTGACTTCAGGAACCACAAAGTGGGCCAAGTGCTCAACTGTCAGAAGCGAGCTGCCGCAGCCCTCACCACCTCCGCCACTCTTTCCTCGAAGAGGACCAGCCTGAGGTACACACCAAAAGTACTGCCAGAGGGTAACCCACTCAGCCCCTCATTCCAGCCGAACTCCTGCACCCGCTCCAGGCTGTTATAAAAGCCTGGGAGAATCGCACAGCACTTACAATGAGGATCACACCAAGGTACCATGCCAGTCTATATGAAAACAACGAACTGCTATTTAAGTCAAGAAATTGTTCTGTGTGAAAGTGGGGTACTCTGAGCCCTCCTCTTCTGAGGACAGCTCCTCATCCTGGGTAAGGATGCTCCCTAATCCATACTCCTGTTCGTGAACAGAAACTTCATTTGGCGTGAGGTGGAAAGAACCTTCCACAAAGTCGGCGAATCTGCAAAAGAGAGGGATGTTTGTTAGGAAGCGCACATCTGTCCTTCCTGAACGGCTTTCAAAATAAGAACAGACTGAAAGGCTCAGTGTGCCTGTAGTTCAAATTATACCGAATTTAACAAATTCCTGCCCTTGCTTTGGCAGATGCATAAACTGAAGCAAGAACTAGGCAGGAGGCAAGGCTGGGATCCCAGGCCAACATGCTGGGCACTCTCGTCCTGCTTGACACTAACTACGCTGTCCTTGTCCTGGGTAGTTACGAAGTGCTAAGGTTCCCTGAGTCACCGTAGACCTGATAAGAGGAGACTGAGCGTTACAGTTCTCTGCACTTATGGCTATAAACTTGATGCTATCATGATTCCAAACTGAAACTTTACACACTCTTTGGTACAACTGCTCCCAACCAAAGGGGGCGTGGGGGTGGGGACTCAGAAATTAATGTCAAACACACAAGGGCCACACTTAAATACGGTACTGAAGTCGTCACAAGTTAGTGATATAATCCCAACAGTGAGGTAGCTGCCTGGGGAAACAAGAAATAGATTACTACTTTCTCTTGACTCCTGCTCCTAGGTGAGCAACAATCAAAGGGCAAAATACAAGGCTGTTATCTGGAAGCATCATCTGTCGGCCCGAGGTCATTAACTACCCAGAAATGCCTGGCTTATCAGAGTTTACCTTTTTGGAGACTGAATTCGAGATATGGTCTTCCAGGCAGAGCACTCCGGACTGTTACAAAATTCTCGGAGTTCCTGTAAAGCCTTTTGGGTCTCCACCTCTCCTTGTATCCGATACTCTTCTTCTGTCAGGAGGCGAGGGGGGACAGGCTTTCCTGATGCCTTACACATCCTTCTGTGCTCACCAAAATAACACCATGAGTCATTAATCAGTATCCACACCATCTTTATGTCCACTTGTCCCAGGAGACAACCACACTAAGACAGACTCAGCAGCGATAGTCATCACCCAGCTTTCTTCCACACACACCTTTCATTACAGTGTACTCCTAGCATGCCAAACATGAGTGAAAAGCCAGAGTAGTCAAACTCACTTATTTTCAAATAAATGACAAATAATTTATTTTTCCAGTAAGTGGGAAAACAACAAAATGATGTTATAATGTTGTGGTTCGTGACCTCAGCTCCTCACTCTGAAGGGACTGTTTTGATTATCTGCAATGGAGTAGCCATGGCCATTTCAGAATCCAGGGCCATTCATTCCATATTGACTTTTCCAATAATATCACGCTATGAATTACATCTTAAATAAAATTAAGGTTTTTAGAGCAACTTGACAGTCAGCGTGACATAATCTGAAATCTGAACTTGAGGCCTATGTACAAACCAAACACGATATAATTTGCACCACCTAGTGGTAACAGGAACACATGACACTTTACTGGATGCTTTTATTATAAAAAAAGAAAAAAAGTATTATCTCAACAGAGAAAGGTACAAGGGTGGTGGCAGGTGACATCCCACTTACAGAGGTTCCCAAGGAAAAACTAGGCATCCTTTCGCTGCAAGTGCATCCCACACCCCACATGTCAACAGTCACCCTGCCTGCTAGTCACCTGTAGGTGCTGCACAGCCAGTGGATAGGGTATTCCAGGTTCTTAGTGCACAGTGCAATGACGATGAGAGCAAAGGCAACATGCGGGATCTGGATACTGGAATACATGAGTCCCAGGCCCAGCAGCTGCAGCGTCCAGGTCAGCAGGTTAATGCTTCGTTCATTTTCCAGGGGCCCATATTTGTAGCACACTGCAAAACTCATGAATCCAACTGTGAGGATGTAGCCTATGAGAAGAGTCATCATAAGACACTGGTGGAGAACAGCACAAGCTCACCAGATGCATCTACTCAACCAGGAAATTAGACACATCTGCACTCAATTATTCACCTATTTTGAATTCTCGGAAAATATATTTTCCTCACTGTTCTTCATGTACACATATGTATTATTCTTTTTTTAAAAAAAAGATTTATTTATTTATTATATGTAAGTACACTGTAGCTGTCTTCAGACACACCAGAAGAGGGAGTCAGATCTCTTTACAGATGGTTGTGAGTCACCATGTGGTTGCTGGGATTTGAACTCAGGACCTTCAGAAGAGCAGTCGGGTGCTCTTACCTGCTGAGCCATCTCACCAGCCCCATATGTATTATTCTTATCCTTTTATCACAAATTTATTTACTCAAGTAACAAGGGGTTGAAGAGGTGGCTCATAGGTTAAGAGTGCTCAGTGCTCTTGAGAGGACCCACATTCATTCCCAGCATGCACTTGGGCCATCTCATGACTACCTGTAACTCCAGCTCCGTGGATGATGCTACAGGCATTGCAGTCAAGTGCACACTCCCACACACATAGAATTAAAAACTAAATCTTTGGTGGTGGTGGTGGTGGTGGTTGGCGTTTTTTGAGACTGTGTTTCTTTGTGTAGCCCTGGCTGTCCTCGAACTCACAGAAATCCACCTGTCTTTGTCTCTCAAGTGCTGGAATGGTATGTACCACCATGTTTTGGCAAAATTAATTCTTTCTTAAAAGCTACACGTTGAACATGTGTAAAATAGGCTATTTTAATCCCCAAATATTCATATTAATGTTCTCAAATAATAAATTGAGTTCCTATCAAGAGAAAAAAAGCTTTATCTGTGTAACCAAAGGACTTTTACTGTATACAAGATTGACTGCACTTCTTAAGGTTCCCAAGCATATTTAAATTAACAATAATAAAGCCAATTTAAAAGTTTTTAAATTTTGCTTAAAACACCAGCAATTTCGAGTTTTGACCTTATCAACAGTATCTGACTTCAGTTAAGTGAATCTCTGAGTTTGAGGCCAGCGTAATCTACAAAGTGAGCTCCAGGACAGCTAACTCTATGCAGAAAAACCCTGCATAGAGAGAGAGGGAGAGAGAGGGAGAGAGAGAGGGAGAGGGGGAGGGGGAGAGGGAGAGGGGGAGAGAGAGAGAGAGATTATAATTTCTACAAGTTAATCAAATGCTATTAGCTACTGATTCCCTGTCAGCAGGGAGCATCTTCTCACAATCAAATCAACCAAGCAGCCTATAAACACACACACAGGAAAGCTACACCAACACTTACTTAGAAGATAATGCCAGTAACTCCTCCATATCTCTTGTAAATTCTTAAAAACTAGCTGAATGAGGTACAGAGAGAAGGACCAGCCTCCTACCAGGATGACGTAAATGGGACTTCTCTAGACAAAGCAGAGATGAAGGCAAAAGTTACAAGGCTTTTACATAAGAAGCAAATGGGACAAATTTTTCTTTCAACTCAACCTACTCAAAATGCATAAAAACTCATCTCTTAAAAAGATGTGTTTTATACCTAAAAAGGTACAGTCTGCAAGGAACACCAAGATGATGAGATGCGAAACAACTGAAAAGCCTGGCTACATCAGAAACAAAGTGGCTTTCAGTTCCCACTGAGACATGATTTCAATAGAATTTGTATGTAATCAGGCTTCAGATATACCTTGCAAGTGCTTTTCAGAACTAAAGAACAGGACAGTCACTGACTCATCAACCATCAACAACGCAAATGTTCTGTGCTCTAAAAACTACTCCAAAAGGCAACCCAACCTCCAGCTACCCAAGGTCACCCTCAACACGCAGGAAAGATCTCACTACTTACCTTGGGCATAAACTTAGAGATCATAAAAATGATGATTAAGAGAGAGGCCACGATTCCCACACTCATCCCAGTGCAATAGTAGAAAATTTGACTCCTGCAGAAAAAATATTTTACTTGACTATGTAATGTCATAGGCCACAGAACACACTGGTGAAATCGCAAGTGCCCTAGCTAAAGTTTCAAGATTAGAGGAGATGCTGCCTGGTACTGAAGACTACAGAAGTGTAGACTGACATAGCAGTTGATAGATGATGAAGGTTAGTCAGTGTCGATGAGGTCCTCTTTAAATCTCACTCCTGTATCCATCTCTGTCCAAATCCACTGTATGCTATAGACTCAGGATATAGAAAAATCAAGTTGAAACTGGACTCGAACTTCCTTCCTGCTGGGCAGCCTTCACAGAGCCAGCATGGGCTCCCCAGGATGCCAAAGAAGAGCTCTAGCCCGTCTTACTCATGGACCCTATGTGCAGGATGCTGACACACAGAAGAGCACACCTGCAGTAGTACACTGAAGGCTGTTTGAGGAGTAACCAGCCACTCTAGGGCTGGATTTGATGCCCTTTCCACAGGAGAGAATTCTAATCTGCTGCTATTAACACCATCAAAAGCCCATGGCTGGAGAGTTTGTGGACCCAAGTGGGAGAGCTGTTGCAGCACTTTTGCTAAATGGAACCAATGTGCCATCAAATCACCTTCTCTGGGATTCTTGTGCAGTGGTCAGTGATGACTGCAGAGATTCACGACTGGTTAAAAGTACCAAGAATGAATGACTTTTGAATGTCCAGCCAGAAATGGGGTGTATGTATCATCCCCTCCAAGGCTCAGGGAGCATCATGGAAGAAGGGGTTCAAAAATGAAGGACTGAAGGAGGAGGAAGCATGGTGTGAAGCCAGGCCTGACATACATGGGAAGGGTGGTGTGAACCATCACCCTTATAGAAGCTCAAAGTCATCCACCACCTCTGGCTTTTACAATCTCACCTCCTTCTCTATATAGATCCCTGAGCCTTGCAAGAGAGGGGTTCAATTCAGACAGCCCACCTGGGGATGATGGCTCTGTGTGGGTCTGTGTGTGAACTACTGTGTGCTTCAAGAAGCTTCTCTGCTGGGCACATAAACCACACGCCAGGGCAGGTTCACGCCGGAGTAGCTGGCCAATACAAAATGGATCTGGGGGAGGGGGCTGTTTGTTCTTTGGGGTTTTTGTTATGTTGTTGGTGTTTATTCTCATTAGGAGTCATTTTACTGCTATAGTTTTTTTTAGCAGAGTTGAAGTAGGTTTCCCCATAGGACCTAGGACTTTACTGCCTCAAGTTCTTGACTGCTTCAGCAGTGTCAAGTAAGCATTTCCTCCCAGAGAGTGGCCTTTATGTTAGTGCATGCCAGTTTTACAGATCATAGCTAGCACATTTCTAGGAGGAGGAAATGGACAAGAATTGATGCTTGATTCCTTGTATGTAAACAGCATGAAACTCATCAAGTGTACTTTGGTAACAATTTCACTATATAAATATCTACAATAATATTACTGCTAACTTGAGTCAACTGAATAGTCCTAGGTAACTCATTAATACAACGGTGGAGCTGCCTAATGAGAAAATGCATTAACCAACAATCCTATTCAAATCAGAGGGGAAAGTCATTTTATTTTTAATACATTCAAGCAGGGCCAGAGAGGAGGTGGCTGAGCTGTTTTGAGTGCTTGTTGCTCTTTCAGAGGATCTGAGTTCTGTCCCAAGCACCCATGTTGGACAACTCACAACTCCTTAACTCCAGGCCCAGGGGGTCCAACGCCCTCTACTGGCCTCTGCAGGCAGCACATGCACAGGGACACAGACACACAGATCACACATAAACTTAAAAAGCAGCTAGATATGATGGCATACACCTTTAATGCCATCACTTGGGAGACAGAGGCAGATGGAGTTTGTAGCCAGTTTGGCCTACAGTACATTGAGACTCTGTCTCAAGCAAACAAACAAAATGACAAATATTTATTTATATTGTCCAAAATAATAAAAAATCTTAAAAATACCCCAGCAGGCAACATAGATCCTGAGCAGAGAACAGCAGCACTTAAAATTCCTATAACAAGAGTTCTGTCGAGTCCATACCTACCTGCTCAACAAGTCACCACAAAAAAACAGCGTCAGTCCGAGGAGGAAAACAAGGAAGAGTTTGGGGTCAAATCCTGAAACAAATAGAACATTTGCTTAATAAAAGAATCCATTAAAGGTATTATAAAAGATGACATTGTTGTTACTGGTCAACTATAAAGTAAAGCAGATAGCTCAACTAAATGGCAGTGTAGATATACCACACAAATCCTGGTACCCTTCGAAAGAAAAACCATAAACAGGTTTCTGTCTAGTCTGTGCTTGCCCTATTTTGGCTTCTTCTACTGAGGATTTAGCTGCACACTATGCCATCACCACTTTATGCTGTGGCTCAGAAGGGATCCCTGCCATTTGTGTCAGAGCCTTCCATCACTTACAGGCATGGACCTGAAACATGGACCTTGTGTCCTCCACATAGCATTTTACTTGCTCAACCATACCTCCTACTTTGCTTCACTATATATAAAGCACTGTGCTGAAAAAAGTCTACCTGCTAAACATATCACACTCGGGTCCTAGAGGCCCAAGCAGACCCCTGGCGAGCCCTTAGTGGCTTGCCAGAGTATCCCATGGCTTTCACAAGGCCTAGAAATGGACAGGAGAACACACCAAAGAGAGTCCAGCTCTCCACAGCCACAGAGCCAGCTGCAGCACAGCTCGCTGGAGGGCACAATCTCTCTGCAGCCATGAGCCCTGAGTAGAAACGAAGGGGAAACCAAGTCAGGATTTGATGGGATCCACCTCCTCTAAAGCTTTCTCAGTTGCTCTCAGATAAGAAAAAAAGTCCCCCAGGTCCAGTAAATAAGTGGTCTCAATCTTTACTTTTTTTTTTTTTTTTTTTTTTTTTTTTGGTTTTTCGAGACAGGGTTTCTCTGTTTAGTCCTGGCTGTCCTGGAACTCACTCTGTAGACCAGGCTGGCCTCCAACTCAGAAATCCGCCTGCTTCTGCCTCCCAAGTGCTGGGATTAAAGGCATGCGCCACCACACCCAGCGGTCTCAATCTTTAATTATGATTCTACAAGCACTATTTTATGAGCTACCAATTTTATACTGTTGAGCTTTCCTGTCTTCAAACACAGGCCTGCATGGAGTAGTGCAAATACCTTTGTCACGAAGTCTGCAGAAAGCATGACTATGCTGACTGTCTGACTGACTCCAGGTACTCGCCATTCAGCTCAGAACCTGCCCGGTTCTAGGCACTGAATCACTAAAGGAGACTTGTCATTCTGGGCTACAGACGCTTAAGTGGAGTCTCCATAAGCTGTTGAGGGCCATGATACAGTCAAGACTGTAATCACAAACCAAAGGGAACTGTCCCAGGCAGACTTCTCTGTCTTACTCATTGTACCCTCCAAAGCCTGTCCGTCCCTCTCACTACAGAATCCACCAGAGAAGCAGTTGAGACTTACTCCGGGTCACAGTGACACTGTACATGGTGTCCTTCTCTATCATCTCAACCTTGAGGCAGGTTTTAGTGCTGTACAGACCCACGTTAACATAGGTGTCATTCAATTTCTCTTTTAAAAAAGAAGAAAAAAAGTTCCAGATACTAAACTGCTCTAGCTCCTTCAGCTTCTCCTCATTGTCCACCTGGGTAACTCGGACCAATTTGGAACTATTTACCCGAACCTGTAACACAAATGACATTAGGATGAAAAAGTAGAAAATTTTCATAAACATAATTAAAAAAAAAAAACCTTAAATAGCTGATGAACAATGTGCCATTTCACACAAAGCTTAGCAGAAATGTACAGATGCAGTAACAGAAACATAATTTGGCAAATGATGCTGCTCTGATAGAGGCTGCTGCTACAATTTCTTGTTATCATGGTCTGAATCTACTATTAAGCCAGAAAAGGGGGGAGGGAGAAGTTCCCAAGCAGAAAGAGTCATCAATACTGCTATTTATGAGATCATACAAAGCAAGGATCTGTAATATTAAGAAAATTGCCAGTCATAAACAGCCCCAGAAAACTGAAAATGTTTCCCATAATGACAGGCTGAGTCCAACGCACTGTCACAAATCACTGATTATGGATAAATGTTGGTTATAATGTGCCTCAGAGTCAGTATGAATTTTGTATCAGAAAGTAAAGAAAGGATTGAAAGCCCCCCACAAGCCCAGCTCTCGTGTGGCTGATGTGGACAGCAAACATCCTTATCAGTGTCTGTGTGCACAGCAGCATCTTCAATCACTATCACAGTCAGAGTCTCTTGCTTGTGGGTGACTTAACTGTGCTATGAAATAAAAGAGCCCAAAGTCACCCAAGGAAACTTCTCTCACAGAATCAAAATAGAATGGGAACCACGGGACAAGAGTTCAGACAGGCACTCCAGAGTCCAGCCATAGGAGGCACAGACATTTCAAAAGAGGCATGAGTGTGCAGACTTCACAAGGGAGGAACCCAACACGAGGAAGAAGGAAGAACATTTACCTCAGGATCATAGTACCCTAAGCTGGTAAAGGGAGCTGAGATGCCCAGGGCTGGAGCTACTAATTACCTGTATCCGTGTCCATATATCATGCCACTTTGGGATAAGCACATTTTTATAACAGAATTGTTGACTGGAATTCATATCAACTTGCGATTCCTGAAGCATGACCACATTTACATCAGCTTTAGGCAAAAAGGGAAACAAGAATTAAGTATGTCATAACAGAACAAGTCATAACTATAGTTCATTTTATTAAAAGAAGTAAACTGATGCTTAAACTTATGCTTAAAATACGAACCAGACCATAAAAACAAAAACAAAACAAACAAAAAAAAATGAGAATAAAGCAGTTTTATCTCTGTCTAATTTACATGTGTGCTTGTCTAAGACTAACTGTAGAATATCAAACATGCTAAACATATGCTTTATCACTGGGTTACATTCTCAGCCTTTAATTATTTAACTGTTACAGATAGCTAACATTACATTAACACAGCATAAACAATAAAAGCTACTTCTTAGGGGCTGGTGAGATGGCTCAGCAGTTAAGAACACTGGCTGCTCTTCCAGAGGTCCTGAGTTCAATTCCCAGCAACTACATGGTAGCTCACAACCGCCTGTAATGGGATCTGATGCTTCCTTCTGGTGTGTCTGAAGACAGCTGCAGTGTACTCACACACATAAAATAAAAATAAATAAATCTTAAAAAAAAAGATTTACGAGAAATCACTCTCCTATACCTTCCCACACCCAACCTACCTTCTTTGAAACGATTATTTTAGTAACATTTTTCTTTGTGGTATTAGAGATTAAACCCAAAACATCTATTTCTTCACTAAATTTCTATATTATGCAGAGATTTTTACATTTCTTTTCTGTTGGAGTGAGAGAGGTATGGGTGTGCACATGTGCAGATCAGGGAGGACCATGACTCTCCTTCTACTATGGTGTCCCCAGGCGTCTACCTCTGGTTACGTGACAGCAAGTACCCTGACCACCTAAGCCATCTCCAAAACCCTATGCAGAACACTTATCAAGTAAGAGTAAGTACAAATTTAATTATCAGTGTGGTTTTTAGTGTCAGGTAGATAGATTTAAATAAGAAAGAAATCCTTAATCCTCAGGCAGGTATGATGGCACACTCCTTTAATCTCAGCAATTGGAAGGCAAAGGCAGGCAGGGATCTCTCTGAGCTAGCCTGATCTACAGATTTGAGTTTGAGTTCCAGGACAGCCAAGGCTGTTACATAGAGAAACCCTGTCTCCTCCTCCTCCTAGCCCCACCCACCACAAAAAAATAGAAAAGGAAAAAAAAAAATCCTCAACTAAATCCAAATCAAAGTTACCCACACAAAAAGCATTACTGAGCTGGGCACGGTGGTACACACCTTTAATCCCACCCAGCACTCAGGAGGGAGAAGCGGCTGATCTCTGAGTTTGAGGCCAGCCTAGTCTACAGAGTGAGTTCCAGGACAGCCAGGGACACAGAGAAACCTTGTCTCAAACAAACCCTCTGAAAGCATCAATGCCCATCTTATTTTTAGTTTACTTTGGAGGGGGGCCTGCCACAGTGCGAGTGTGGAGGCTGGAGGACAACTTCCAGGAGTTCCTTCTCTTCTTCCACCATACAAGTCTTAGGTATGCGATTCAGGTTGTCAGACTTGATGGGCAAGCCCACTGAGCCATCCTACCAGTTAAGATGATTTTAAAGTGAAACTAAGACCTTTTGTTGTTGTTGTTGTTGTTGGGTTTTGTTTTGTTTGTTTCTTGTGTTGAGGACCCAACCCAGGGCTTTCTTTGTACATGCTAGGCAAGCACTCTATCACTGAGACAGCCCCATCACCACACTAGCTTTAAAGTCATATTTAACCGCAAGCCTAGGTCCGAGCTAAACATACAAGACATGGGTATAACTCTCCATGGCCTTGTACTAAACAATGGTTTCTTAAGTAGGATCCTAGAATATGCAGAAGTCAAGAAGAAATCCCTAAAGCAGACTTGAGGAAATGTAAAACCATGGCTTCCTAGCAGTTCCAGAACAGAGGGAAGAAAGGAGATGGCGGGCGTGGGTGAGGGGCTGACTCAGTAAAGCAAGCACTTCCTGCCTTGAAGGCTCAAGGATCCTAGAACCCATGGGAAAATGTCAGCGTCCTGCAGCATAGTCTCAGCTTAGGGGGAGAGACAACAGGAAGTCCCCTGGGGCTCCCTAGCCTATGGTGAGATCAGGCCAGTGAGAGACCCTGACTCAGGAAAGGGACAATGTTCCTAAGGATGACACTTGAGGCTGCCCTATGTCCACCACATAGACTCACACACAACATGTACCCAAGCATACATTTATGCCCACACACATGCACCCACACACACGTATGCATGTATAAAACTTACAGAGAGAGAGACCGATACTTCTGTAAGCCAAAGAACACAAACGTAAAATGACTACCTCAGGAAATAGGAAGAAACGTTTTCCAATCACATACCTGACAATAAAAATAGCTGGAATACATAGACAGCTATGACAACAATAACCCTTTCCAGCCAGTCTCATACACTGGCCTCAAACTTGCTCTATAGCTGAAGATGACCTTGAATTCCAGAATCTTCTGCCTCTATGTCCCACGGATTATAATTATATGCCACCATACCCTGGCTCAACCCAGTCCTTTTAACAAATAAAAGATGCCAGTAGATATTTCTCCAAAGAAAACACATACATAAATGTACATGACAATGGGGCTCAAATCATTAAAGAAATAGAAGCCAAAGCCACAATAAAACACGACTTCACACTTACTAGAATGGCTACAATCAAACAAAGCTCCAAGTCTGGAGCTGGGCATGGTGCTCATATGGTTAAGCACAGCACATGGAAGGCAGAAAGTGGATCCCTGGGAGCAGGGGACCAGATTGTACTGCACAGCCAGTTTCAGGCCAGCCAGGGCTGCAGAGGTGAGGCCAGAGATGGGTTAAAGACAAAAGTAACTGCGGCCTAGTGTGATGAGCTGCACTTGACCTTCAGGACCCACATGACGGAAGGTGAGAACCAACTGCACACTGTCCTCTCCATACACACTGCAATGTACATGGCACAACACACACACATACTATAAATAAATTTTAAACTTTTTTTTAAAAAGAAATTCAGTAATAGGCCTGGAGAGATGCTCAGCAGTCAAAAAGCACTGACTGCTCTCCCAGAGGTTCTGAGTTTAATTCCCAGCAACCACATGGGAATTAAACATATCACAACAATCTGTAATGGGATTCAATGCCTTCTTCTGGTGTCTAAAGAGAGCAACAGTGTACTCATATACATAAAATACATAAATCTTAAAAAAGAAAGAAAGAAAGGCTGGCGAGATGGCTCAGCCGTTAAGAGCACTGACTGCTCTTCCAGAGGTCCTGAGTTCAATTGCCAGCAACCACATGGTACCTCACAACCATCTGGAATGAGATCTGATGCCCTCTTCTGGTGTGTATGAAGACAGCTACAGTGTACTTATAATAATAAATAAATCTTTGGGCCTGAGCGAGCAGGGAATGAGCAAGCAGAGTTGACCAGAGCGAGCAGGACAAACTGGAGCGAGCAGAGGTCCTAAAATTCAATTCCCAACAACCACATGAAGGCTCACAACCATCTGTACAGCTACAGTGTACTCACATACATAAATCTTTAAAAACCCAAAAGAACAAAAACAATAAAAAAACGAGAGAAAGAAAGAAAGAAATTAAGAAATTAATTCAGTAACAAATGTTGGTTGGGAATATGGACAAATTGGGAACTTACCCCCCATGTACTGCTGGCAGGATGTAAAATGATACATTTTTTTTAGGACAATATTATAGTTTAATAGTTCCTTATATAATTCCAGACAATTGGGAATATGTTCACACAAAACTATGCACATGAATGTGTATAAAAACCTATCATAAAGCTTCCTACATAACCACCAGAGAATGAAAAGGCTCAGTGCCACTCAGCTAATGAGCAGGTAAACAAAATGTGTTACATTCACACAATGGACTACATCCAGCTCTAAAAGAAAAGTATTAGAACTGGGGAGGTGGCTCAGCAGTTAAGAGCACTGGCTGCTGTTAGAGGACCTGGGTTCAATTTCCAGCACCCACAACCATCTAACTCCAGTCCCAGGGAATCAAGGGTCCTCTTCTGGCATCTCTGGGCACTTGGCATGTACAGTGTGCCCAGACACATGGAAACAATGTCCACATGAATAGGATGCAATAAAAAAGGTTTTAAATTGGGCTGGAGAAATGGCTCAGTGGTTAAGAGCACTGACTGCTCTTCCAAAGGTCCTGAGTTCAATTCCCAGCAACCACATGGCTCACAACCATCTGTAATGGGATCTGATGCCCTCTTCTGGTGTGTCTGAAGACAGCTACAGCGTACTCATTCATATACATAAAATAAAATCTTTTTTAAAAAAGGTTTTAAATTTAAAAAATGAAATACTGACACATGCTACAAAATGATGAACCTTTAGTAAAAGGTTATATTGTGCGAAAGAAGTCATACAAAAGAAAAAAAAAAAAGGTCACAAGAAGAAAATGACAGATAAATTCATATAAAATGTCTGGAAGGAGTGAATGCCATGACAAGAAACAGATTGAGCGGCTGTCAGAGACAGGATGGAGAGAAGACAGGAACTAACAGTTACAATAATGGCACAACACTGTGAAAATACTAAAACCCACCAAATAGCATTTATAAATTAAATCTCAATTTTAAAAAAGCTGATCTCACTTATGACATCAAAACAGAAAGGCTAAGGTACACACACAGTACAAAGGAGCAGGGGTGGGGATGGAGGACAACAAACAACAACTCTCATCTGAGCACACACAGTCAGACCTAACCCTGTGGGCTAATAAAACACCTTAGGTCAGAATACGGTGCCTGTTTCTCATTACAGGCTTCAACCCTATAGTAATCTGAATTTCTTCTAAAAGAAAAAAAACTTTTTTTTTTCAATTCCTGTTGCGTGGCTGGAGAGACGACTCAGCAGTTAAGACTGCTTACTGCTCCTCCTGAAGATTTGAGCTCAATCCCTCGCATCCGCATGGAGCAGCTCACAACCACATTTAACTCCAGCCCCAGAGGATCTACCATCCTCTTCCAGCCTCTAAGGACACCTGCATCCATCCATCCATCCATCCACATACATATACACCCATACACACACATGGCATACACTCATGGACATAAATTAAAAATAAAAACAAATTTAAACTCTATTGATATTTATCTCCCTAGCAAGTTCATAGATTATATATATATATATATGCATATATATATATATTCATAAATAGAAAAAATACTCATAAATACAGATATTGCTTCCTTTGGAAGAGAAAGAGCAGGCTAGAGAAGATGGCTAAGCAGAAAAGTGCTTTCCGTGTAAGTATGAAGACCAGAGTTCAATCCCCGGAACCCATATAAGAAACCAGCCATGGTGGTGTACAACTGCAATCCCAAGCCTGTGGAGCAGACAGGAGCATCCCTGGGGCTCACTGCCTGCCTGCCTAGCCACTTCTGTGAGCTCTGTGTTCAGTGAGAAAATAAGGTTTAGTGAGATTGAAACACTTGGCACTAGTCTCCGGCCTGTGCATATATATCCGTATGTGTGCATGCACCCCCACCCCCGCCCCCACCATCATTTATGTTGAGCATGATGTGCATGGCTGTCACCCTGCTCTTGAGAAACAAAGAAAGGTCGTTGAAGTAAGTCCTAAGGCAGCCTATGTTACAGTGAATTTGAAACCAGCTTAAGCTATACAGCAAATCCTACTTTATAACATAAAAACAGATGGAATAAGTTTATGTAAAACTTGAAAATACTGTATTTATGATCCATTGAGGATGGATGGTATGCTGACTGACATTCATCCATAATTCCAGCACACAGGAAGCAGGGGCAGGAACCACTGAAAAGCTGTACTCTTCCTCCCAATGAAGTGGAAGTCCAAAAATAATTTTTAAAAAGGAACATTTTTGAGGAAACAGCTCTACTATTAACATTCTTTAAAATCTAGTTTTCAGAGCCAGGCAGTGATGGTGCATGCCTTTAATCTTAGCACTCAGGAGGCAGAGGCAGGCAGATCTCTTTAAGATCAAGGCCAGCCTGGTCTACAGAGCTAGTTCCAGGGCAGCCAGCATGATACAAAACAAACAAACAAACAAGCAAAAACAAAAAACAAACAAAAAACCCTGGGGAGAAAAAAAAACACACACACAAAAAAAAAAAACAAAACCAAACCAACCTAGTTTTCTTTTCCTTAATTCTATACTATTCATGGGAAATAATTTTTTTTAAAGATTTTTTATTTATGTGAGTACACTGCAGCTGTCTTCAGACACACAAGAGAAGAGTGTATCAGATCCCACTACAGATGGATGAGCCACCACGTGGTTGCTGGGAATTGAGCTCAGGACCTCCAGAAGAACAGTCAGTGCTCTTAACGGCTGAGCCATCTCTCCAGCCCCATGGGAAAGAACTTAAACTTTTTTCAGTTAGTAACCTGCAAGAGAAATCAGCACCTTGGTCAGCCACATATGCTTGGCAATGCATTAATGCAGAACGTACTGCGCTTCAGCTACGGAGGGCGATCTGTGGAAACCACCAGGACTCTAGACTTGCTTTAAATTGTGTATCTGTGTGTCTGTGTCTCAGTGTGAGCCACCTGATGTGGGCACTGGGAATCCAAACTCAGATCCTCTCCAGGAGCAATGCACACTTAGACCCACACCCTCCAGCCCCTTCTAACTCTTAAATACCCTCAACTCATTTCTGTCAAGAGTAACCCAGTTACTCAGAAGCCTTGCCAACAACTAGCTCCTTTCTAAGATTATACTGAGTGTTTTCTGAGAGCACGTGCCACTGTACTTGTATGCATGCATGCACACGCATGTGTGGGAAAGTCAGAGAACAGCTGGTAGGCGTTGGTTCTCTACCATGTGAATCCCAGGGGTCGGGTGTCAGGCTTGGCATCAGGCACCTAACCCCAAGCCATCCTGCTGGCCCCCAAACTGCCATTTTTCTAGGCTCCAATAGATAGTTCCAAATCTATGACCATGGAGATGGCCCTAGTTACATTCAGTGAGTCATGAGTTTAAACAAACAGATACGAATGGGGATAGGACCAGCAGTGACAAGAAGGGGCTGAGCAGGAGCTGCGCAGGGCTGGGGGCCTGGGTAGTGATAATCAGAATAGACTATACAAATGCATGAA
This sequence comes from Mus caroli, assembly GCF_978045245.1. Classification (NCBI taxonomy): domain Eukaryota; kingdom Metazoa; phylum Chordata; class Mammalia; order Rodentia; family Muridae; genus Mus; species Mus caroli. The sequence continues at coordinate 127,225,961 of NW_028227264.1, read as the reverse complement.
TTTGTCAAAGAACAAATTTAGTAAAAGTTTTTTAAGAACTGGAGAGATGGCTCAGCGGTTAAGAGCACTGACTGCTCTTCTGGAGGTCCTGAGTTCAATTCCCAGCAACCACATGGTGGCTCACAACCAACTGTAATGGGATCAGATGCCCTCTTCTAGCCTGCAGGATACATGAAGGCAGAAAGCCGTATACACAGTAAATAAATACATCTTTAAACATAAATAAAAATAAACTGCTAACAAAAACCAGCCAGAGCAGAAGCATTTTTTTAAAAAAAACATTTTCAAATCTACCATCTACAGGCAACAGGTTTCCTAAAGGATTATTAAACTACATGCTGGGACATGTGACTACTTAAAAAATAAAATCTATCTAAATCCTCACCTCACACCAAACACCAATACAAATTATAAATAAAAAATAAAGAGGCAGGGATACCTAGTAAGACCCTGTTTTAAAAAAAAAGTCTAGAGTGAGTGCCAGGACAGCCAGGGCTACACAGAGAAACCCTGTCTCGAGAAACCAAAAAAAAAAAAAAAGTCTAGAATCAGTTCAGTGGTAGAGCACTAACACTGCATGTTTGAGGCCCTAGGCTCAATTCCCAGCTCAGCTAATAATAATTAGTAAAATAAAAATGCATTTAACACTTATCCCCCAAAATTTAAAAAAAAATTCAACTTTACAGATCTCTATCTTATTAACATTATTGTATGTGTGTGTAATACGTGTGTGTGTGTGTGTGTGTGAGAGAGAGAGAGAGAGAGAGAGACATATGTTTATGTGTATGTCTGCCCTCCCTGGCAACTTTGGGGAATCAGTTATCTCCAATTATAGGTTTCATGGATCCAACTCAGGTCTCCAGGTTTGTGTGACAAGTCTTCCTTACCCACAGAACCATCTCACTGGCCTGGAAATCTCCTAAGTATAAATCCAAACAATGAAGCCAAATGACCACATACAAAATACAAAAGGGGGCAGGGGCTGGAGACTCAGCTCAGTGGTTAGGAGCACTTGTGGCTCTTGCGAAAGAATCCAGGTTCATTCCCAGCACCATCTATCTGTCCATCTGTAACTCCAGTGTCAGGGGATCCGACACCCTCTGCTGACTGTTGTATGCACCAAGCACACATACCTACACACAGGCAAAACACTCACACAAAATAAAACCAATAAAAATTTAAAGAGGGGAGAAATAAGCTCTAAATTTTATCTTTTATAAATAGCAATTATATTGCTAGAGACGCAGCTTGGTAGAGCTCATGCCTGGTGTGGGTCAAGTCCTAGATTTGCTTTCTAGCACTGAAAAAATAAATACACCCACTCACATACACACCAAATTTGTAGCTAAGTATGGTGGATATGGATGCAAATGCTTATAATCCCAGCACATGAGAGGATCAATAATTAAAAGTCATTCTCTGATACAAAGGGCCAACATGGGCTACAAAAGCCTGGCTCAGAAAATTAAATAATACAGTAGGCCATGAACAAAGGACACACACACATCCTCGGAGTTTAAAGTTGGGGCTGGGTGATGGCTCCAGTATGTAAAGTATCTGCTCTGCAAACACAAGGCTCTGAGCTCAGAAGCCAGGCAGAGTGCAGATCACCTGTAACCCCAGTGCTGAGGGAGATTAGACTGCTGGTCAGCAGTCTAGCCAAATCTCTAAGTTCCAGGCCCACTAGGGGAGATAAAGAATCAAACAGACATCAGACCTTTGGCCTATACTTGCACACATGTGCACATGACCCCTCCCCCCAATATGCTCAAGCACAAACACACACACACACAAGCAATAAACTTCAAGGGTTTTGCCTACTTCTTTATACTTAATTTATACTGTATTAATACTTGCTATATAAATGTTTCTAAAACTCCCTGTGACAGTAACCAACCTTTGAATAAAATTCCTTCCTACTATCCGAGAGCCTGGCTTTTAGAGTGCCACAGATTGCTCTGACAGCTGACACCCACGTAACCAGGTCGGCATTCCGACTTGTTCCTGGAGATGAATTTTCTCCACATTAGGAAGCCCCTGAGCCTCCCTTCCTAGAAGAAACTTTGGAACCTTTGGTGACGCGCTGTAAACCCAGAATCCTGGAGGATGAAGCAGGGGATCCTGAGTTACAGGTCAGAGTCACACAGTGAGTTCCAAAGCAGCCTGCACAACACAGTAAGACCCTGACTCAGTAAAAGAAGGAAGGGACGCAAGCAAGCAGAAAAGTGTGCTCTACGTTACTTCTGTTGTTGGTTGGTTGGTTGGTTTTCCGAGACAGGGTTTCTCTGTGTAGCCCTGGCTGACCTGGAACTCACCCTGTAGACCAGGCTGGCCTCAAACTCAAGAGATTCGCCTGCCTCTGCCTCCCAAGTGCTGGGATTAAAGGCGTGCGCCATCGCGCCTGGCACTTTTTTTTTTTAAGTTATTTTATTATTTGCTTATTTGTTTCCGGGTCTAGGTAGCTCCGGTTGTCCTGGAACTAAGTGCACCGAGCAGGCTATCTTCGAACTGGAGAGATCTGTCTCCCTTGGCCTCCCAAGTGCTGGGAGTAAAGTTCTGAGCCACTATGCCTGGCTTTTTGCTTTACGTTTCAATCCCCAGTTCCCTGTAAAAGAAATCTCAAAGAAAGGAACTGCTGATTGTGCTTAATATTTCCTTATTTCTTCACACCCCAAGGCCCCATTTTGAAAGTTTATTCAGGTGACAGTCCTTCCAAATCCTGTTCTAGGCTTTTAGGCCCTGATCTGGAAAAGAATCTTTCCTGGACACATACTCTCTTCCCAAAAGAAGTTTCCAGTCCCTCTTGGACAATATATTTATGGGTGTTGATCTTAAAGCCACAAGTGAGAGCAAGTGACAGGCAGGCAGGAACGGAAGGGGGCAGTATGAGAGTGGATGTGTGCTTACACGCCTCGGCTGTCTTTATTCTCTGGAGTTGCTACTCCCTCCAGTGGATGTTGGCAAACATCACTTATTTTCCCGGCCACTATTTAACAAGGGAGGGAAAACACGATTTCTTATCAACTTTTAAATTTTTTTTCTGGTCGGGAACACAAAATAAGTTTCTTACCTACTCCGGAGCTGATTGTCCAGCAGGAGGTACAAAATGAATGTGCTTGAAAGAATGAATAAACTTAGGAACTACGTACGTCCTGCTTAAGCGGATGGCCTCTCTTATCTTTCCTGGGCAACTGGAGTATGACTCCAGGTGTGTTCTCCGGGGCTATTTGGGAGGAAGATCTTAACAAGAGGCCAGTGGTGGCACACACCTTTAATCCCAGCACACAGGAGGCAGAGGCAGTGGGTCTCTCAATTCCAGGCCGGCCCGGTCTAAGGTGTGAGTTCCAGAACAGCCAGGGCTACCCTGATAGACCCTGTCTTGAAAAACATTCAGGTGAACTCTATCCCACTGTAATCGAGACAGATCCATCCCTGGGGTGTTTTTAGTAAACTGAATGAGTGGGGCGTTTGCTTTCTCCTGACCTATTTCTGGGCGAAACCCAGAAATCCGTTTTAACTCAGAAATTGAAGGGACCTAGCAGCACCACGCAGCCCCTCCGCGGTTTCCCCCCTAAAGGGTGTCAACCAGCCCAGGCATCCCTTCCTGGGGAAGGCTCAGGCCTCCGCCCGACCCGAGCTGTCCGGAGGGCGGCCCGGGACCCGTCCGTGCGGACCGTCCCTGGAGCGTCTCCCTCAGCGTCCCGCGCGGCTCCGAGTAACGGGCCGCACCCTCGGGATGAGAAACCACTTTTCCACATTTAGCCCTCGCGCCCGACCCTTGGGCAGCCGCTGCCGGGGTGGTACCTGAGCCGCAGACCACGCAGCCGGCGACGACCAAGAGCAGCCACGCGGCGCCGCCGCCGCCCCCGGCCCCCCAGCACCGGGGCCCGGGACCAACCGCCGACCACACCGACACTTTGATTCCTCCCGCCATGGATGCCTCACACCGCCTCCTCCTCGCGTGCCCCTCCTCAGCAACTGTCTCCGAACAGGCAGCGCCGGCAGCCAATCAGCTGCGAGACCCGCCCTACCCCCCCCACCCCGTGAAGCAGGCGGGGCCTCGCGCGCTCCGCCCTCCCGCGCCCCTAGGAGCCACACCTCCTAGCAACGCCAACCCTGGCAGTAACGACAGGAAGAGCCCGCCCTTTCCCCGCAACCTGCTTCCGTCCGCGGTTTATTTACAAATGAGATTGATGGAAAGCTTACCCAATAGGAAATCAGAATGAGAGGAGGCCTCCTGGACTGCGTGTTTCCATCGAAACGTCGAGTCTCTTCTAGTTTTTCTTTCCTTTCTTCCGCGGTCCTTTTATTACATGCTAGCCAGCGGCAACTCTTCACGAGTAAGGTTCTCCCGTGAACGTTTTTTAAGGTAAAATGATTGCCAGCCTGTCTCCAAAGTTCTGAAATATTTCAGCAATAAGTACAGGATTATTGTGCGTTGTCAAGGTTTTGTAGGCATAAACAACGTTTGAAAATGTAGAGGTAGAGCTGAGATAGAAACTCTGACTTCGATCCCCAGCACTGCAAGAAAAAAACGAACAGAAAACAAAACACACACACACAAGTATTAATTTGGCTTCGGTTTCCTTTTTTGACAGAAGATGTAGCTGAACTGTGCACAAGGCCCTCGTTTCGATCACCAACGCCACAGGAATAAACTACAAGTCACGAGCATTTCTGGTTTTGAAACGAAACAAGTGATAATTAAGACTGTTTATCCTCTCCATTTGGGGGGAAAAAAAAAAAGCCAAGGCTAAGAGAGAGAAAGGAAACACAAAGTAGGTTCTGAGCTCAAATCTAAGTTCTTTCTGTGGCTTAGATGCCTCCCAGTACATGATACAACATTTGCAGTCCAGGCACTGTGTGTGTAGCACTTTCAGAAATTGAAGCACCTTTTGTTTGTTTGTTTGTTTGTTTTTTGTGTTTGTTTGAGACAGGGTTTCTCTGTGTATTCCTGGCTGTCCTGGAACTCACTCTGTAGACCAGGCTGGCCTCGAACCCAGAAATCTGCCTGCCTACATATACATACACACACATACATATACACACACACACTTGTGTGTAGACACAGGTATGCATGTATATGTGCATTTATATGTACATACACAACACACATATGGCTTATTGCGATGGCTCGGTTGTGTAAACCTAGAACTCATATGGTAGGAGAAAACCAACCTCTGCTCCCACAGGACCTCCATACCGACTCTGTGGCACACAATACCCCCACCCCCACACACACACACACAATGGATCAATTGATGTAAAAACAAAACAAAACAAAACAAAAACCTTTTAATGTCAAGGTTAACAGGAGGCGTGTTGGTCCATATATGTTAACTCCAGCATTCTAAACACTCAGGTCAGAGGATCACAAATAAGATTAGCTTACACTACACTACACATCTAAAACCAACCTCAAAACAAAAACTTACATTAATGTGAAACAAGGGAAGACTAACAGACTATCCCAGACAAGGGAGCATACGTAAACATGATGAACTACATGTCATATAATATGGATCTTGGAACAGGAAGAAAAAAAAGCCCGAAGAAACAAAACTGAGATTGCAAGCGTGAGTCACCTCTTTCCCTGCCAGTCTGCCCTGCCCATCTTTCCGTCCTGCTTCGGTTTCTGTGAGTACTGTACATATTCTCTGCCTGACCTGCAAATGTCAAGCCATGTAGTGGGAAGGAGCCTTGTGCACCAGAAAACTTGGGTTTGAGCTCAGTAAATATAGACAAAAACTATAAATAGAAGCTGCAGAGCTGACCCCACAGTGAACAGTGTGACACTGCTCCATCTAGCACAGGACGGAGTTTCTTCCCAGCACCCACTTGTGGTGGCTCACTGCCTGCTGTAACTCCAGAGATTCTAACACCCTCTTCTGGCATCCACAGGGTACTACATTCTCACTGCCTGCTGTAACTCCAGAGATTCTAACACCCTCTTCTGGCATCCACAGGGTACTACATTCTCACTGCCTGCTGTAACTCCAGGGATTCTGACACCCTCTTCTGGCATCCACAGGGTACTACATTCTCACTGCCTGCTGTAACTCCAGGGATTCTGACACCCTCTTCTGGTCTCCAAGGGTACTACATAGGCACTCATGACAGGACATACTTGAAAATTTTAAAAATAGAACAGAATGAAACCTTAAGCGTGTTTTTTCTTAATGTATGAGTTAGTGAGTCCTATATATCAGTGGAAGGTAGCAGAAGAGATGATGCAGATATATGGAAAGTCTCTGCTATCTTTTCAGTGCTTGAGGAAGTCAAAGATGGGTTTTTCTTTTTGTGCTTTTTTTTTTTTTTAAAGATATATTTATTTTACGTATATGAGTACACTGTAGCTGTATAGATGGTTGTGAGCCTTCATGTGGTTGTTGTGAATTGAATTTTTAGGACCTCTGCTCCACTCGCTCAGGCCCAAAGATTTATTTATTATTATACATAAGTACACAGTCGCTGTCTTCAGACACACCAGAAGAGGGCATCAGATCCCATTACAGACGGTTGTGAGCCACCATGTGGTTGCTGGGAATTGAACTCAGGACCTTTAGAAGAGCGGTCTACTGACTGCTTACCCACTTACTCTTACTGAGCCATCTCGCCAGCCCATAGATGTGCAATTTTTAGACAGAGTCTGGCTATATGACCCTGGCTGTCCTGGAGCTTGTAGAGATGTGGCTGGCATCAAAGTCTGAGTGATCCTTCTGACTCTGCCTGACAAATGCTGGGATTACAGGCATGTGTTGCCCTGCTGGCACGCCTCGCTTGTCTTCCAGGCCTTCCCTCCCTCTGTCCCTCCCTCCCATTCTTCCTTCATTTCCCTTTTTCTGGTTTTGCTGTCGTTTTTTGTTTGTTTGTTTGTTTGTTTGTCTTCAGATTTATTTTTATTTCATGTGTATGGGTGTTCTGCCTGCATGTATGTTTGTGCACCACATGGGTGTGATGCATGTGACGGTTAGAAAAGGTCTGTGGATACACTGGAACTGAACTGACAGTTAACTGCCAGATGCTGTATAGAACCAAACCTCTAGACCCTTTGCAACAAGTCCTCCTAACCACCGAGCTATCGCTTCAGCCTGGTTTTGGGGTGTGTATGTGTGTGTGTGTATTATATAAATATTATATATACATATACATTATGTAGATAGGGTTTCATGTGCCCCAGGCCATCTCAAATTTCCTATATAACTGAGGACAACTGTCAACTCCTATCCCTAACTCCCATGTGCTGGGATCACAGGCACCGGCCTCCATACCAGGCCAGGCCTTCCCATTCTCACTGCTGGCTGGGCTTTCTCTTTTGTTCTCACTAAAGTCAAAAACAGGTGAACTATTTTCAGGTTTGGGAACTAACTCCATCAGATCACTGACTACTCACCACTGCTTATGATGAGACTAGGTTATCTCTAACATGTCACACTTTCATCACCCAAATGAGTGCTGTCATTCGAAGAGAGTGAGTAAAGCAGTCCACGTCTTTTAGCACTGAGGAGACTCTTCAAAGCATTTCAAGAGTCACCTTTGGTGGCTACAAGGCACATTCATTACCTGCAGGTGGATCTGATTTATGCAAATAGCCAAAAAACTCAGGCCCAGGCTGCTGAGTGAATAGTGTAAATACTATGGTGGTAAATATGTTTCAGGTTTGGACTTTTTGTTGTTTTTTTGTTTGTCTTTAATTTAGAAGGATAACCTGGCGCACACTCACTATATAAAAGAGCAACCAAAAAGGAGGTAATGGCACATGCCTCTAATCCTAGGGCTCGGGAGGCAGAGGACCAGGCAAGGCCAGCCTGGTCTACAGAGGGAGTTCCAGACAGCCAGGGCTACACAGAAAAACCCTGTCTTGAAAATATCCAAAGGAAGAGAGAGAGAGAGAGAGAGAGAGAGAGAGAGAGAGAGAGAGAGAGAGAGAGAGAGAGGAGAGAGAGAGAGAGAGAGAGAGAGAGAGAGAGAGAGAGAGAGAGAGAGAGAGAAGAGCAACCACAAGGCCATCTAAGGCAGCATAGAATTTGAGTAGTAAGATGTAGGAAGAATGGTGTCAGCAAGCCTGAGGAGGGATTCAACCCAACCCCTTGCAAGCTGCTCTTGTTTTCTGTCATAAGATGACTCTAGTCAGATTAGAGGGGCTTGGTTTGGGGCTTTTTTGTTTGTTTCTTTTGTGTTTTGGGACCAAAAACAAAAACAAACATACAAACAAAAAACAGCCTCCTACAAGCTTGGCCAGTGTTCTACCATGACACTGTACCCCCAGTCCCCAGAACTAAAAGAATCATGTCTTATAACTTTTTGGATGTAGGAATTCTGAAGGTTTGAAGCTACTAACTGTTTGATGAAGTTAACTGAAAAAGGATGGAAGCTGTCAACTGCTTGATGAAGGTAATGGAACCAATCAATGACCACATCCTCCTGCGTCTGTCCTGGCCTCCCCTTGCCACTGACCCACCCAGCCCTTGCCATCCTCGCTGGCATTTTCCTGTGGGAAGTAATGGCTTTTACTTTCTTTGAAGCTATCTCCCCTAGGTTGTTGTTGTTGTTTTGTTTTGTTTTCGCGACAGGGTTTCTCTGTATAGTTCTGGCTGTCCTGGAACTCACTTTTGTAGACCAGGCTGGCCTAGAACTCAGAAATCCGCCTGCCTCTGCCTCTGCCTCCCAAATGCTGGGATTAAAGGTGTGCACCATCACCACCCGGCTCCGGCTGTTTTTTTTTTTAATTTTTTGTTACTTCTTTAAATGTATTTAGGGTTGGAGATACTTATAGACCTCGTGAGTCACCAGGCTGGACCTCACATCTTCAGACCTGGAAATGGTGATTCTTCTCACTGACCCCATCTCTGCCTCACCCTCTTTGTAAAAAACCACCACCACCAACAACAACAACAACAAACCCTCTATTGTGTGCATGAATGAGTTGGGCAGGTGGTCAGAACAACTTCATGGACTCCATTCTCTCCTTCCACCTTTACACATGTCCTGGAGGTTCTTGGGAGCCATCTAGTCACTGTCCTGGTGCCCTCTGGAAAACAGCCCTCCCCTCTCCTAAATGCAGGTCTGCTCCTTCTACTCTGTGTTTGAGTCTTTATGGTCCTACCATATCTCCAAACAGCTATGAAGAAACAACTAAAGTGGGTAGAGAGATGGCTCAGCAGTTAAGAGCCCTGGCTACTCTTCCAGAAAGCCTGAGTTCAATTCCCAGCAACCACGTGGTGGCTCACAGCCATCTATAATGAGATCTGATGCCCTCTTCTGGCATGCAGTTGTACATGCAGATAGAGCACTCATTAAATAAAAATCTTTAAAAAAAACAAAAAACAAACAAACCAAAAACCTATAGTTGGAGAGATGGCTGATCAGTTAAAAGCACTGGCTGATCTTCCAAAGGACCAGGATCAGAGTCCCAGCACTCACACAGCAGCTCACAATTGTGGTGATGCCAGTCCCAGGGGGATCCATCGCCCTCTTCTGGCCTCTACAGGCACTGCAGGCATGTAGTCCACAGACTAACATGAATGCAAAACATCCATACACATAAATTATTTTGTAAAAAAATAACTATAATGCCATTCAAAGTTTGATGCTGCTTGATAGCTGACACCTGTCGAGTAGAGAAAATTTCAGAAATGAAGTATATTTAGAAACATTTTGTTGTTGTTGTTTGTTTTTTCCATAGAGTCTCACTATGCAGCCCTGGCTGGACTGTAACTCCTTATGTAGGCCTGGGTTACCTCAGACTCACAAAACTCCATCCATCTCTGCCTCTCAAATTCTGGGGTTAAAGGCATAGACCACCATGCCTTGCTAAGTAGAAGGAGAATTTTTATTTTTCTAATATATACATATGAGGGGTGTGGGGGGGGGTATGGAATGTGAGTGCAGGTGCCCACGGGAGCCAGGGGGTATCAGCTCCTCGGGACAGGAGCTGGAGTTACATGTGTCTGATGTCAGTGCTGGGAACGGAATTCTTAGCTGCTGGGCCACCTCTCCAGCCTCATTCATAGCAATTTGACAAAGAAGCTTTGCTCCCCCACCTGGAGAAGACAGGGTTTCTCTGTAACAGTCCTGGCTGGCCTAGAATCACTCTACATCTTGCAGGCTTCAAACTCACAGAGATCTGCCTGCGTTTGCATCCCGGGCGCTGGGATTGAAGGTGTGCACCACCACCATGTCACCACCGTGTCACCACCGTGCCCCACTTGACAAAGAAGCTTTACAATTACTGGATATGACTTGTTTTTTGGGGTGCACCTTCAAATGTGTTTTATAAAAATAGCAGACAGTCAGGCGAGTGACACAGGTCTATGACCTCAGTGCTGGGAACAGAGACAGCAGGAGGCCAAGTAAAAAAAAAAAGTAAGTTAAAGTAGGGACTGAAGAGATGACTGCAGTTAAGAACACCACTTCTTCCAGAAGACTTGGGCTGTTTCTCAGCACCCACAGAGGCCAAAGGGTTCACAACTGTTAACTTCAATACCAGGGCGTCAAACACCCTCTTCTGGCTTCCTTGGGCATTGTACACAAGTGGCCCAGACATCTGTGCAGACTTAAGTGTACTGAACTTACACGCCATCATTTCTCATAGCCCCGCCCACAGTGAACATGAACCTCTAGCTTCTGAAACATTTGACTGTTTCATACCTTCACGCAAACAAATTTTGTCTCTCTTTATATACTTCCTGTCTTCCTAGAAAACTTCTATTCATACATCAAGCCCCAACCTTCCTTGCCCATAGCAGATGCTCTGTCTATCCCAGTCCTTTAAACAGGCAGACTGGGGGTGGGGGGTGTCATTGCTGGTCAGAATTCCTACAAAAGACTATACTTATCACCTTTTATATGTTTCCTATTATTCACCGTGTGTTGTTTATATGGTTGCTTCTTTTACCAGTCAGTGAGTTCCTTATAGGTGTAGTTTATTTTTGAGATGTTAAGTATTTCCAGGCCAGCCAGGGCTACATAGTGAGATCCAAAACAGCCAGAACTGCAGAGAGAGACCCTGCTTCAAAAGCAAAGTGGGGGCGTGGGACCTGGAGCGATGGGTGGGTCAGCAGCTAAAGGAGAAGCTTTTTTTTTTTTTTGCAGAGGTCTGAATTCAGTTTCCCGAGCACACACAGCAGCTCACAATAATCTGCAACTCTAGTTCCAGACGACCCAACGCCTTTTCTGACCTCAGTGAGCACGCGCGCACACACACACACACACACACACACACACAGAGTCACACATAAAAGTTATTTTTAAGCGGTGGGGTAGGCTGAAGAGATGGCCCAGAGGTTAAGAGCACCCATCGCTCCTGCAGAGGACCTAGTTTAGTTCCTAGCACCCATGCACAGGTTCGTGGGCACCTACAGTCCTGCACACACATCCAAGAACACATATACATTAAAAAGTGTTATTTAAAAACATAGAAAACAGCATCACCCATAAAGGGTAAGAGGAATTAATTCTGACAGGGAGGTGGGGGTGGGGGTCCAGAAGGGAACAGTCTGAGAAAGGTGAGGTCCAGCCAAGCCTTGCTGAGTGAGTCTCTTTTTGACAGCGTGGGGGGTGGGGAGTGAGCGGAGCAATCTGCTAGATGAAATTCTCCACGTGCCTGGGAAGACAGTCCTGGCAGGCAGTATGCTCGCTCCTCACCCACCCACTTTCTCCCCTCTCTTCAGTCTCCGCCACCCTTTTCCTTAAGAACTACAACTGGAGATACCGTTTCCCTTCCTAGAACAGACGTGGACAATAAAGGGAATCTTAAACTTTGGTTAAATGACATCACTTGGCTGTGTTCTGCCTTTGAGGTTACTGGGGGTGGGGGGGGCGCGAGGGGGAGAGCAAGAGAGGAAGGTAAATTCGGGCACTGGGAAAAATGGAGCCTGATAGAAAATGAAATTAAAAAAAAAAGTTCCCACTCCCCTTTTGTCAACCCCCAACACACACCTGTCTGTGCGAAAACACACACACACACACACACACACACACACACACACACACACACACACCCTTTGCCAAAGGCTGGAAATTCCTTGTTCTCAGCGGAAGAGAGTAGGCGGGTATGTGGGGGTGGTAGCCGTGGGAGGAAAGCGAAGAACAGACATCTCAGCTGCTCTGGCTGCGGGCTGCGGGGGCGCTCTGGGCCTCTGCTGGGGCCTGACAAGTCAATGCTGCTTTTTTGTATTTTTTTTCCTAATGTATGTATTTTAAAATACACACACAAGGACTTGGATATAATCTACAGACACAGATACACAAGTAGATATAAAGAAACAAACACATAAACTCAAAATACTGTCAATAGTCTTCGATCTGACTAGCTACAATTAACAATTTCCACACAGGCGCTCTACTTAAATCTCATGGCAAGTCTTGAGAAACAAAGCTACAAATGATACTCCGTAGTTTCACTCTCACACTCAGGTTCTCATCGGGACCCATTCTGACCCACAAAGGGACCCGGGCACGTGTCTCAGCGAAATCTATCTCCTCTCCTTCCCTCCTGGTCCCAAACACGGGAGCCAAGGCCTCAGATTCGGCGTCTCCCTCCATCGTCTTCTTTCCTGGACCAGGACCAGGCACACAGTAAGTTCCGGCTCCCCGGCTTCACGCCCCAAGCTTCCCCACCCCCTACCGCGGCACTAGCTGCCCTCTCTCTCTCCAGACCCCAGGACTTAGCGCCACCCTAAAGGGACCTGTGGGAGGGAGGGGGGCGCCCGGAGCAAAGGCAGTGTGGGCGAAGGATGTGCGTCACGGGGAGCGTGGGCAGGGGGGAGGGCGGGGGCACGAGGAAACCCGGGGCCAGCGGCTGGCAGCCCAGACTCCAAAATAACCGGACGGGGGTGTGGGGGAGGGGCGCCGCACACATTGAAGGAAAGGCCGTCTAGTCGCGCCCTCCTTAGTAGCAAAGGGTCAGGAGAAGGACCCTGCACCTTCCTACAATCCCTAGTATGTTTGGAAGACAAAAACCTGAGCTATTGAAATCGTTCCTCCTAAAGTACCCATCCCTCTTCGGGAAACCAAGAGATCCCCCTCCTCGTCAGTCTGGAATGAATCTGGAATGTAGAACCCGCCCCGACCCACACCACCCACGCCCTGCTGGGGCAAGCCACTCACAAGTGCTGAGCAGAGGGGAGGAGCCGAGGTTTCAAACTAGAGGGACGTTTCCTCTGACCAGTCGGCCACGCTTCCCACCCCCACCCTCCCTTTCCCCAAAGGCCTACACAACCCCCGCGTGCCCGATACCCCCCCCCAACCCTCCTAGCCGTGGGCGTGTAATGGGAACCAGATGGGTCTAGAAGAAACCGAGGGGGTTGGGCTCCTTGAAGGCGGTCCTCCACGGTGGGCAGTCACGTAGACTACTCTTACTTAGCCTCTTGCTCAGCTTCCACTTCACTGTCCAGAGAGGTTCAATAACTCATGACCTCAGAGAAGGTAGCTGCCTTTTCCTGGCTTTGCTATCTAGTCGTCCAAGCAGTAAGGCATGGCCATCAGAAAATAGGGTGCCACGAAAACATGGTAAACCCATCCGGGCTCTACCTAGCAACCCCGACGTGCCTAACCAACGCTCAAGTAAATAGTAGATTCTAGTATAACTTACGACCAAGGTTTGAGAGCCGCCTCTTCATATTACAACCTTTAGGCCAGAGAACGGTGTTAAGACACCGAAGGGATTCCTGCGCAGCCCTGCGCAAACAGGTTTACCCTAAGGATACATCCTAGGGGAGCCGAGCAGGAGGAACCGCACACCCCGACCCTTCGCTAACTTTTCCCCCATCACTTCTAACATTCAAACTAACGGCACGGCGCGGCCGGAGTGCGGCCAACGGGCGTCCGCGTCGTTGTTTGGACGCGTGTGCACGTACGTGCGCGTGTCTTTGTATACTTGTGCGTGGTTGTGAAACTGCGCTCTCGGCTCACAGGAGTAGGAGTGGTGCAGGGAGTAGGAATGTAGCCGGCGGGGCGCTCACGTGGGTACGTGGGCGCAGAGAGGGCCGGCTGTGCATCCGGCGTGGGCGGCAAGGAGCGACCTGCCCCGCCCGTTGGGTCCCCAAGCTCCCCCTTCCACAGCTCGGCCTCGGTCACCTCGGTCCCCAACTCAGCGCCCGACTCCTGAGTCCCCGCCTCCACCTCCACACCTTCCCCCTCCCCACCCCACCCCCCACCTTCCCCCAAGTCTCCTCCTCTCAATCTCCGCAGCAGCCTCTCCAAGGCTCAGGCCTGGGCTCCCACCCACCGCCTCCGGACCCAGCCCCCGGTTCTGCCCACGCCCTCCTCCCGCCAGCCCGGCAGCCAGCGCAGCGCCGGGCCTCGCTCCCTGTGCGTCCTGCGGGGGAGGAGGCGCGGAGAGGCGGCAAGCGCAGCCGGGGAGGTGGGGGCAGAGGCACAGACAGAGGCGCGGAGGCTCCGAGAGAGAAGACGTGGAGGGAGGGACGGAGCCTGGACAGCGGTGGACCCGGGCCGCGCGCGCCAGGCAAAGAGCAGCGCGCAGCAGGCGCCGGGCACCGAGAGGGGAGTCACTGGTGATCTCTGGCCGTCTATGCACAGAGCTCCCTCTCCCACAGCGGAACAGCCACCTGGCAGAGGGGATAACACACGCCGGACCCCGCAACCCAGATTCAAGTTAGTGGGCAAAAGGAGGTGGCAGGGAGTGGAGATGGGTGGAGTTGGACTCCGGAATGGGGTCTAAAGGGTGGAGGTCGAAAAGAGGACGTGGGGAAGCGGGACGGAGGTGGGAGGTGGAGACTGATGGAAAAGGGGGGTGAGTATTCGAAATAGGGGATCCTGGAAGCAAACAAAGACCTGATGAACCTGGATACGATAGAGTACTGCCTCGTTTTCCACTCCAGGTTTACTCAGTGGGCATAACCAGGCACATGAGCCTTCTGCAAAGAATGTCCCCCCAGCCAAGGGAAGCTCCAGAGCTTGATCTATCAACAGTGTGAGGGGTGGGGGCTCTTAGCTGTCTCAGTGTGTCATTAGCAGGCATCCGGGAGAAGGTGGTTCCTTTGAGTTAAGCATCTGCGGGCCTGAAGGGGGTGTGCTTCAGGCCTCCCTTGCCCGTGAAATGACCATTCACAGGGTGAGGAGGGGTGGCTCCGGCGTGCAGCCCCTTCCTCAAGAGACCTTCAACCTCTCCCGCACTCCCTTGTCGAAGATAAGGGTGGAAAACAAGCGAGAGGAGAGTAGGCGGGAGCCCCCAGGCGGTTTTCGCCCACAGACGCTGCTACTGTGGGAGTGTGTGGGAAGAACGGCCCCAGAGCAGAACAATCAAGGCTTCCCTCCCCCTTTCCCAGAAGAGAGGGGCCTGCTGAATAGTAGGAAGGACCAATCAAAGGAGAGGGGGTAACTGAAGGGAACTGGGCAGCCTGGAAAGTTGGGACAGATTCTAGGAAGGGTGCTTTAATCCTTGGAAGCGAAGAACAGGAGCAAGGGTCTACCAGGTTCCCTAAATGCCAAGGAAGAGGCCACACCCCTCCCTCTCAGCTACCTGGCCAAGGAGTAAAGCTGCCAGCAATAGCTCTTAGTATTCTAAGTTAACTTTAATATGGGATGTTACATTAAGTAATGTTGAGGCTGCTGAGTATTTAGGGGGAAGAGGTAAGGACTGTAGTTGGGAGGGAAGTGGGTCCAGCCATTTCAGGGAAGTTATGAGTCTCAGGGCTCAAGATTGTGCTGCCCAGACCAGAAAGATCAAAGTAAAAGACAAGGTAAGCGTTTTTCCTGATAGCTTAGGTCGGGCAACCGGCCTTCTGTGCTCCTGGGGATCGGAGGGCACTGTCCAGGAAAGAGGGCAGTTGTTAGTGTGGGTTGGTACCCCAGCAGGGTACTCATACTCACTGCCTCTCTCCTGCCCTTCCCCCTCAGGGCAAGTGCCCCAGCCATGGCACTGCCTCGGACGCTGGGTGAGCTACAGCTGTATCGGGTCCTGCAACGCGCCAACCTCCTCTCTTACTACGAGACCTTCATCCAGCAGGGAGGAGATGATGTACAGCAGCTGTGTGAGGCGGGCGAGGAGGAGTTCCTGGAAATCATGGCACTCGTGGGCATGGCCACCAAACCACTCCATGTCCGACGTCTACAGAAGGCTCTGAGAGAATGGGCCACCAACCCAGGGCTCTTCAGCCAACCAGTGCCTGCTGTGCCCGTCTCCAGCATCCCGCTTTTCAAGATCTCTGAGACAGCTGGTACTCGGAAAGGGAGCATGAGCAATGGGCACGGCAGCCCAGGAGAAAAGGCCGGCAGTGCTCGAAGCTTTAGCCCCAAGAGTCCCCTCGAACTTGGAGAGAAGTTGTCGCCACTCCCTGGAGGACCTGGGGCAGGGGATCCCCGGATCTGGCCAGGCCAGAGCACTCCAGAATCTGATGTTGGAGCAGGGGGAGAAGAGGAGGCCGGGTCTCCCCCTTTCTCCCCACCTGCAGGGGGAGGAGTCCCTGAGGGGCCTGGGGCTGGGGGGGTGGCAGCTGGTGGTGCAGGGGGTGGTCCAGACCGCCTGGAACCAGAGATGGTGCGAATGGTGGTGGAGAGTGTGGAGAGGATCTTCCGGAGTTTCCCCAGGGGTGACACTGGAGAGATCGCATCCCTGTTGAAGCTGAATAAGAAGCTGGCGCGGAGCGTGGGGCACATCTTTGAGATGGACGATCACGACGGCCAGAAGGAAGAGGAGATCCGGAAGTACAGCGTCATCTACGGCCGCCTGGACTCCAAAAGGCGGGAGGGCAAACAGCTTAGCTTGCACGAGGTGAGGACCCCGGGTCCTCAGGGCTGCCCTTCACTCCTGGGGCTCAGTTCACTTGCCTCTGAGACTTCTTCCATCGTCCACCCAAGTTCCTTCCACACACCCACAATACCCAACCCTGCTGCTGCTTTATGTTCTTGTCACCCAAAGGGAAGCTGAGATAATAGCAGTGAGCCCCGTGCTGCTCACATCCTAGGTGCAGGAGGCCGGGATAGGGGCAATGTCCCCACCACTGTCTTTAAGTACAGGCAGTTCCTGGGTATTATTTAAAGCAGGCAGTCTTTGGATGGGCCTCCCTTGGTGGTAAAGGGGAAAAAAACAGTAGGAGAGTCAAGGACTCACACTGGCTGTCCTCTTGCCACAGCTGACCATCAACGAGGCTGCTGCCCAGTTCTGCATGAGGGACAACACTCTTTTACTGCGAAGGGTAGAACTCTTCTCACTGTCCCGACAAGTAGCCCGAGAGAGCACCTATCTTTCTTCCTTGAAGGGATCCAGGTGAGACCCCCTCCCCCTCTTCCCCAGGGCCATTTGGTTGGAATCCTGCCAAGGACTTGGCTCTCCCCACTTGTGGCTCAGGCGGCTCTAGGCCTGCTTACCACCCACCTGCATGTCTTCACCTTGCCAACTCAACTTAAACTTGTCTGAAGCTTGCTCTCTGTTCCCAACCCCTCCCCCCCCCACACACACACATGATAATGATTGGACTTCCAGCTCCTGTCCAACCAGCTTCTTCCTGCAGTTTTTAAGTAATGCATGTTTCCTGGCCGGATTGTGCACTCCGTGGGTTGTGGAGTTGTGGGGCCCTTCCTAATTCCACTCTTTTTTTTTCCCCATTTTTTTTTTTGCAGGCTTCACTCTGAAGAATTGGGAGGCCCACCACTGAAGAAACTGAAACAAGAGGTATGGTTTGGGGGGCAGGGAATGGCAGCCTGCCCCAACCACTGTCTTGCTGAGTCCTTATTTTCCAAATTTTGGGCATCCACAGGTTGGAGAACAGAGTCATAATGAAATCCAGCAGCCTCCTCCAGGCCCTGAGTCCTATGCACCCCCATACCGCCCCAGCCTAGAGGAGGACAGCGCCAGTCTGTCTGGGGAGAGCCTGGATGGCCACTTGCAGGGTGAGTGTGCATTAGAGCACCTTTCTCTGCTTTGGGAGGCGGTGGAAGCGGGGCGGGTGGGTTGCAGGAATGAGCCAGGTGTCAACTGCCTGGAACAGGGTTGGGAGGCCTGGCTGGATGGGGACAGAGGAGCCTATGGGAATGACTGTCGGTTGAGGGTGGGTATTGTTGGCGGCAGCCCCTGACCTGACCAGTGCCCATGCCCACAGCTGTGGGGTCGTGCCCAAGGCTGACGCCGCCCCCTGCTGACCTGCCCCTGGCATTGCCAGCGCATGGGCTATGGAGCCGCCACATCTTGCAGCAGACACTGATGGATGAGGGGCTGCGGCTCGCCCGCCTCGTCTCCCATGATCGTGTGGGCCGCCTCAGCCCCTGTGTGCCTGCGAAGCCGCCTCTCGCAGGTGAGGCAGCCAGCAGTGCTGTCCCTAAACACCCCAGCTACTCAGGCCCCCATGTGGGTCCTCATTTTCTAGGACCAGAGGGAGGAAGAGGGATACAGCTGTCAGAACAGTAGGAGGAGCTCCAGCTAGCCAGACCTTGAACAGGGCAAGCTACTACTGGGTTATTTCCAATTGGGAGGGTCTGATTCAGGTGGGGATCTTTGACCAAGGAACAGAGAACAGAATGAGGGGTGAAGGTGAGCAGGGGAGACAGCAGTAAGGGAGGCCTGGCTAGAGCTACCTAATGCGGGGGATGGAATTGCTGGGAGTTGTGGGTATAGGGTTCCCCAGCTTGGAAACCAAGGAGCCCAAACTGGGCACTTTATGTGTGCATAGGAAAGGAGAGGGCCGGGCAGCCGCTGGGCTGAGAGTGACGCCGCAGGCAAAGCCACCAACCCTGGCTTGGTATTTTTAAACTGTGCGTGGGTGGGAAGTGGGGGCGGGGACTGAAGGGGGTGCTTCTCTTGAGGGAGGAGCTGGGAGTCTAGCTTCCTGTGTTTCCCCTGATTTGGCTACCAAAAACTCGGGGAGCACTTATAGGGAGGGCGAGACCTGGGAGGGGACCCGAGGTGAGTGGAGGGGGGTGGCTGGGCCTGGGAAGGGGGAGGGGGAGAGGTCAGAGCCAAGCCGCCCCCGCAGCTCCTGACAGAACCAGAAATTCCAGCAGAGCAGAGGCGGGCGAGACAGGGAAAGAGAGACACACAGAGACAGAGAGCTACACACAACCAAACTAGGAGGGGGAGCTGCATAGGCTTGGGTATGGAACCCCCATACACATGCAGTGGGCAGGAGGCAGTAATTCAATAAATGGAGCTGTCTTCGCATTTTTCTGTGCCTGGCCTCATAACAACGCTTCTGCTCAGCCTCCAACCCAGTGTTCTAACCAACCTACATCTCTTTCCTACAGAGTTCGAGGAGGGGTTGCTGGACCGCTGCCCTGCCCCGGGACCTCATCCTGCTCTGGTGGAGGGCCGCAGGAGCAGCGTTAAAGTGGAGGCAGAAGCCAGCCGGCAGTGAAAGTGGGGGAAGTCTCAGACCCAGGACCCAGACTTCTGGCTCAATTAGACCCCCACACTCTCCACCCTTGCACTCGCCACTACCCTAGAAGGATCCTTCTGCTGCCCTCTGCCTCCCATCCGCCCCATGGGCACCGGACTATGGGGCTTCAAGCAATAACAGGCAGGGGCCTGGCCAGAGGACACAAGGACGGTGCAAGGTGTGCCCTCACCCGGCTCAGGGGCACGGACTTTGCCTCCAGCCTGCTGGGGCTCTCCTTTCTCTCATACCACACACACACACACACACACTCCAGGTGGCCAGCAGTGGTGTGAGCAGCTGAACTACTCCGCTTGGACACGAGAAAGAACTTCCCCAGGAAGGTCTAGCGACTTACAGTGGAACCCTTCACTCTGAGACTGGGGGCTTGGGAAAACTGGGTCTCCCCTCCCCATCCCCATTTTTTGTGCTTCTAGTTTGTTTCTTTAATTTAACAAGTGCTGCAGTTTGCCCACCCGTTCTCATCTCCCCCCTCCCCGCAGTCCTTTCTCTCAGCACTGTGTGGGAGGGTGCCCCGAAGTTCCCTCCACCAGCCCCTTAGAGGCCTGGGTTGGACCCTGGGCCTCCTCAGCCGGCAGGACTGCAGCACCTGTCGAACACTTAGCGTGTCTTTCTTTTCAGATTGTGTACAGTAGATTATTTATTTTGTTATTTTGGAATAAAATTTATTTTATGGCTTAGGATCCATGGCCCCCTTCCCCTCCAGTGAGGGAAAAAGGACTGGGTGAGAGCCGGGGTAGGGGGGCAGAGCTGGCAGTGGACAGAAAAGTACAAGAGACAGCAGTTGAGGGCCCCAATGCCCAGGGAGTTTACACAGAGAGGTCTGCATCCCTACTTCTATCCCAGGATCTAGGAAACACTGGAAGCATCAAGTTACCCAGGCTAGAGCTTTATGCATGTCACAGCCACATAGTTACTCCCCAAATGATACTGGGTTGCTGTCTTATACAATGTCTCAGCCTTTCAGATATGTTAAGGTCACACTGGCAAAAGCAGAAGATACGTGTTCTGTGTGGTCATACAGTGATGTGTGACTCCTATAGGTTAACATGTCTTGGGTAAACATTGGTACAGCTATACACAAGCTTAGCTCTTAGAATGCAGTCTCAAATGTCACTAGGCATCTTTTTTGCAAGAATTTGGAGCTTTGGAGTCCTGTTTTTTTTAAATCTGGGTAGAACTCATACCAGTGACTGTATACCTACTTTTTACTTTTTCTCCCTCCCAGAGTCACCTGAACCCAGCTTCAATGCCCTAGGCCTATATGCCCTCTGTCTTTGGCACAATGTCTCTATGTTTCTGTATGTTGAGTCCCAGGCCCTGGCTCAACACAGTTCTGTTGTGTGTGCGTGTGTGTTGTGATACAGTCGTATCACATTCGAGCATTAACACCCCACTCATCCCTTTGCACCCAGTGCTGGAAAAGGGGGGCCCTGATGTGGCAGGAAGGACAGAGCACAACAGTTCTATACACCACATGCTCTCCCAACCAGTTCTTTTCTCTTGACCAAGGAACAGTTGAGACGGAAGGCACCTGCATGAGCAGGTGTCCAGAGCGGGTCCATAGAGACAGAAGAGGCTTTGTTTCTGGGCTTCTCCAGCTGGGATCACCAGCTGGGGTTGGTCCTTAGGTCCAGGTGGGACAGTGAGATCCCTGATTGCCCATAAGGAGATGGTTGCAGGAGGGGCTGGCTTCCTAAGGACCCTCCTGCCTCCCCTTGGTTCTCCAGGAGAAGTTTGTTGAGGTCCTGTTCAGTGGGAGGCATCAGGGGAGGGTACATGTCTTCACTGACCCTGCAAAGAGGAGGGAGAAGTAGGGGAGCAGGCACAGCACCCATTGTCTCAGACCTCACTCCCGGGTTGCTACTCACCAGGTGCCTTGGGGGAAACCTCCCACAGGCTGAGTTAGGCAGCTGTCCTCTACCATAGTCACATCTGGGCAAAGCATGGGTTCAGGGCTGGACACAGCATGTTCCTGGGACTGGCACTGCAGCAGACCCCTGCCAGGGGTCAGAAGAGGAAATTAGGAGGGGTGGGGTAGGCAAGGGAAGAACAGAGAGGGTGGGGCCAGGAATGGCTTTGTCACTTACTGGGGGTGAGGCTGGTCAAAGGGCATGGTTATTTGGCTCATGTTGGGGGGCATTTGCAGGTGAGGCCTGGAAGCAGGAAGGAAAAGCGGGTGCAGAAAGAAAGAGAGAGAATGAGAATTCAAAAGTCAAGATATGAGTCAGGAAACAAGCTGCCATGCTAAGACCTGACTTAGCATCTCACTGACTGGCTTCCCTCAAGAAGACATTTCTGTGCTCTGAGACCAGATTCCCACCCCCACCCCTACCCCACCCCCACCCCCACCCCCCGTAAAATAGTGTATGAGTTTCCAGTGTGTCCAGTCTGAACGATAGGTATTCTGTTCCCTAGGCCCACCCCACATCAAATCCTAGAAGTTAGATAAGCCCTTGTCTGAGAGCTGATGAAACCACCAAGGTACTCGAGGAAGGAAAAAGTCTGCGTCATTTTTAGGATTAAAAAAGATTAATAAATAAAAAATCACCCCAGCTGCTGGGATGTCGTCAGTGGCAGAGCACGCGCTTGGCACATGTTCAGTCCTTAGCACGAGCTTAGCCCCCAGCACCACAGCAATACAGCAAATATACGGCAAATAAGTTACTGTAAATTTCACAGGTGAGAGAGAATATGCTAGCTTTGTTTGTTGTAAGCACTCAGCTCGGGCCTACACACATTATGAATTCGTGTAACCTTCACCATAATGTCATTATCGTTATTGCCGGAGGCTAGGACCTCAAACCCTGGCCATCTGAGTCTTAGACATCACTCCCACAAGCACATGGAGGATGGGGGTTCAGCCGGGGCTGCTTCCGCAAAGCCCGGCTATTCATGGCTTGTGACAGGACGCTGCCCCACCGCATCTGACTTACTCCTGAAAAGATGGCAGTACACTCATGGACTCTTCTAGGCTCTGAAATGAGTGGATGGACTGTGGAGGATACCTGGGGAAAGAAAGCAAACTCCAGTGCGAGCTCTCCCAGATAACCCCACACCCTGCCTCTGAGAAAGAAAAATTCAATCTGAAAAGGCCAGCTTGCTCGGCCGACCCTGGCTACACTGAAAGCCTGCGCACAGGCCAGTCCCCTCCTGTCTCTCAAGCTCTTTACCCCATATCTGAGCTGAGTTGCATGGAAGCATCAGGGGCCATTCCAAGATCATAAGGTGGCACCATGGCAGGCATCTGGGGCTCTGGAGTAGGAAGGGGCTGGTCCCTACAGGAGAAAAGGAAGCACACGTGACTGACAAAGGTCACTCCTTCCTGCCGACAAGTACGTCCCCCAGTCTCCACCCACTAACCGTTTATTCACCTTTCCACAGTCATCTTGATAGTAGTAGAGACATAACCCCTCCCGTCCTTCCCCATCTGTTCGGCTGTGACAGGAAGGAAAGGTGAACTGTGGAGTATCCCACTGCCACAGAGGTGGAGGGGGGAAGGTTGATGGACAGGTGGAGGAGGGGCTACAAAATGGGAGAAAAGAGAGACAACGGACAGAAAGGGCACAAGCCAGGACAGGGAGACAGTGGGTAACAGGAGGTTTCAGAGCTGCCCGCTCACGCTTATAGTGACTCCGGAAAGCCTCATCCTTGGGTTTCTTGGGGTAGAGGTTTTTTAACTGAGCAAGATCCCGGATCCGGTCCCCCAGTGAGCGAATGGACAGGTCTTTGGCAGAAAATGGCTGGATGTTCTCTATCTGTGAGGAGCCTAGAAGAGGAATGAGACCCTAAGTGTCCTCCCGTCCAAATTTCTTTTTCCCCAGCCCCCATCACAAGATCCATTCTCAACCCACCAGGGCAGGTGAGAGAAGGCCTAGGGAGAAGGCTAGAGTGAAGGAGACCCTCTCGTCTCCATTGCCATAGGAGTTGAAGGTTAGACCACAGGAAGATGGGAAGTAAGATGCTAGGAAGAAGTTCCCGAAGATCAGGTGGACATCAAGGGTAGCTGGGGCATTTCCTTCCCCCAGAACCCCTCCCCCCCAGGAGAGAGCATGGAGTCAGAGGACTGTGGTGACTCACCATCCTGGCCCCGGATGACATGTGCAATGGTGATGCCCCCAATCTCAGAGTCACTAAAGCGGAGGAGGAAGGTCCCATCTGGCTCGTTGAGGAGAAGGCTAGTGACATATTGCTTACTAATAAAGCCAATGATCAGCCTGGTCAGAATGAGGGAGAAGACATGGCTGTTGGGTTCTGGGTGTGAAGAGGGAGCCATAGGCCTTTGGTCCCTGAGGCAGGGACTCACCGATCTGACCAGTAGCTCCGGAGACAGCGTTTGGTGAGGTCCAGGACACCATCAAACCACTGCCAAAACGTGAAGCCTCGACCCAGCAGGATCTCCTGAAGTGGGGAGGAGTACAGAGGTGAGTTGGGGAAGGGCTGAGCTGGAACAAGCATGGGCTTTGAGAGTCTGAGGATCAACGGTTGAAGACCAAAGTGGACCTAAGGCCCATCAACGACAACCGCTTACCCCAACCACCCTAGGCACTCCTTCAGGCTTTCCTGTATATTCATTTTTTTGATCTTTCTGTATATCACATAACAATCAGAGCAATGGAATGGAAGCCGGAAAGGTAAGTGATTTCCTTAGGTCCACACTACTGGCGGGACAGGGTGGAGGTTTAAGCCTGCAGCCTATTGTCGCATCCCCAGTGGGAACCGGTAAAGGTCCATCGAGAGGAAGATGATTGTCCTGATGCCCTGTTCTCCTCAGCGATGCTTTCTCTGGCCACATGAGCTTCTTCTCCCCCACCCTCTGGTTTGTTTGCTTGAAAGAGGAAAAGCCTAAAGTGGGAGCCAAGGGAAGGAGTTGTTTCTTGAAAAGTGACTTTAGCATTCATTCGGTGACTTGCGTGATGATAACATGGTCACAGACACGGGCTCCTTTCCCTGTTCTTGTAACTGACTCAGTCCTGAGCCACCTCACTTTGGAGACAGAGAAAAATACAGTAGCCGATATTAAAAGTTGGAAATATGGGCTGGAGAGATGGCTCAGCGGTTGGTTAAAAGCAACAACTGCTCTTCCAGAGGTCCTGAGTAGAATTCCCAGCAACCACGTGGTGGCTCTCAACCATCTGTAATGAGAGCTGATGCCCTCTTCTGATGTGTCTGAAGACAGCAACAGTGTACTTACATACATAAAATAAATAAATCTGTTTGTTTGTTTGTTTGAGTCAGGGGTTCTCTGTGTAGCCCTGGCTGTCCTGGAACTCACTTTGTAGACCAGGCTGGCCTTGAACTCAGAAATCCACCTGCCTCTGCCTCCCAAGTGCTGGGATTAAAGGCATGTGCCACCACTGCCCAGCAAATAAATAAATCTTAAAAAATAAAAAATAAAATAAAAGTCAGAAATACAGGCTCCTGTGGGACCTGGTGGCTCATTCCTGTGCATTTCTGTAGGAGACTGAGGTGGGAGGATTGTGAGGTCAAGGCTAGCCTGGGCTATCTGGTGAGTCTGAGGACAGTCTGAGCTACACAATGAGCAAAGGCAAAGGAGCTCTTGAGTGACCAGAGGGTGAATAACTGGGGTCAGAAACTGAAAGCAGGGGAATGACCTTGTTGAACTGTGACCAGGACACACAGCGGTGCTGAAAGGCCTCCACACTGAGGCTGTTGTCATTGAAGATCTTCTGGGCGAGGAACAGGAAGTGCTCTGGAAGCAGTCCCCGGTTGGTCCCCACCTCAGCCATAAACTTGAGGTTCAGAGTTTCACACATCTTCTCCCAGGGCACTCGCTCAGCCACCACAAAGGGCACTCGGTCCTGGGTAAATGGAGAGAGAGCGCATGGCCAGTCTTCCTCCTAACAGCCTCCACTCTTCCCAGCTCTCTGAGCTGGCTCACAGACATCAAGATTTCTCAGCTGCTGTCTGTGGTGTCATGGTGTGACAACTGTTAGGTGTGACCAGCATGGGTAGAAGCAGAAAGGGCAAGCCCACAAGAAAGACTTAACATGCCTGCCACCCACCAGGCAGGACAGCCCATTATCTCACCACAGAAGAACCCACCCTGCCCCTGTCTCCACTCCGGGTCTTTCCTTACCATCTCAGAGAAGGCATTGTCCCATAGGATGGTAGCTTTGGCATTGTTGTCTTGGTTACCGTGCACGATGACCACCAAGGGCAGAGACAGGGCCTACAGACAGGGTGAAGAGAGGAGTTTCTTCTTGCTGAAGTCAGAAGTGCCCTCAGATTGCTGAGTGTTACTCCAGTGTACTGGGAAGCCCTTAGTTCGTATGACATAGTTAAAGGTTGGTAGTGCATCACTGGACACTTTGTGAGACGGAGTGAGGGCAGTGGTATAGAGAAACAGTTGCAACTCAGTGCTAGAAAGCCAGACTTTCAGGCTCAAACAAATCCCAATGCCTAGAGGCTGTGTGACCTGGGCAAACTACTGAACCTATTCTATGACCCGAGGTCATCATCAGTAAACTGAGGGTAGCAATAGTACCTATCTTATCGTGTTATCTAGAAACATGTCCTAGTTGGGTTTTTGTTGACATGAGCTAGGGTTATCTGAGAAGTGGGGACCACAGTGGAGAAACTGCCCTCCGTGATGCTGATCCAAAGGCAAGCCTGTGGAGCATATTCTTAATTGGTGATTGATGTGGGAGGGCCTTGATCATTGTGGGTGGGACCACCCCTGGGCAGGTGGTCCTGCTGTATGTGTAAGCAGGCTGAGCACACTAGGAGGAACAAGCCAATAAGCAGCACTCTCCATGGCCCCAGCTTCCATTCCTGCCTCTAGGTTCCTGCCTGACTTCCCGCAGTGATGGACGTTACCTGAACAGTAAGATGTAACAGATCTTTTTCTTTCCAAATTGCTTTTGCTTTTGCCCATGGTCTTTATCATAGTAACCCTAAGCCAAAAACTACCACACCGTGTGTGATTGCATATCATTGGAAACAGTGCCCTGATCTGTAAAAAGATCTTGATGTATGAGCACAGTGTGTGTATGTGCACAAGTGTGTATATGTGCACAAGTATGTGTATATCATTGATAATAGTGCCCTGATCTCCTGATGTATATAAAGTGCTTGATAAGTGTTAGAGAGTGAGGTTTGGTGGTATAAGACTATACTCCCTAGCATTTGGGAGGCTGAGGCAAGATATTGCATGTAATGCCAGCCTGGGCTACAGAAGAAGGCTATTAAAAAAAAAAAAAAGAGGGGAAGGAAGGGCAGAGGAGGAGAGGAGAGGAACAAAATGAAAAAGAGTTTGAGGGTCAGTAAGAGGGCTTAGTGGGGGAAATGTGTGCAGCACAAGCCTAGTGACCCAAATTAAACCTCCAGAACCCAGATAAAAGTGGAAAGGTTGCCCTCTGACCTCCACACATACACGGTGACTTGTGCATGCACCGCCCCACCCCCTCGCAGTAATGATGATATTTCGAGGAAAAGAGTCTAGAGCCTGTCGAGACTACATCACGAGACCCTGCCTTGCCTCGAGAAAGTAAACAAAACAAAGTAAACAAAACAACAACCACCACCACCACCACCACAACTGCAAGCTTGGTTGCTACACACATAACTCCCTGGATGTGTCCTTCCGGTGCTTGCTCCTCCCACCTCTGTCGGTTATCCCAGAAACTCGGATACTAAGTGGGCTATGAGGCAGTCAGGAGGGGGATCCAGGGCTCTAGTGGGGCGAGGAAGAGTGGGTCCCCGGCTGCAGCAGGGCTGGTGGGGTCTGTGCTCACCTGAAGCTGGATGAGAAGTTTGTTGGGGCCCAATGTGAAACTTGTGGAGAAGAGCACAGCACACTTCTCCTCGGTGACAGACTCTGTGCCCTTCCGCTCACAGCGCTTTATTTTCTTCAGGAGCTGCGCGGGGGGGGAATGCAGGGGAGCAAGAGAGAGCAAGGGATGTTGATAGCTTACTCTCTGGGTCCCCAACAGCCTCTCCGAGAAGAAGGGTCAGCCACACAGTCTGAGGACACCCGCAACCAAAGCCTCTCACCAGGTTCTTGAACAGGGCGGAGCAGCAGTTGCTGGGAATGCTGTTCTCCAGGGGCACCGTGTTGTTCATGATCTCTCCCGTGCTCTCCCTGCCAGGGGAGTTGGAGTGTGAGCGGCCTCATCCGAGGTGAGCAGCGTGGGCCGCTGGGGAATGGTGCTGACCACTGCTATCGCTGGCCCCCGCTCTCTATGACTCTACTCATGTCCCCCCTCCTCTCTGCGTGTATTTATATATACTGCTAGCATTGAGCCCAGTCCCTGGCATGCTAAGAACCTGTCTTCCCACTGCACTGAACCACCTGTTTGGTTTTTAACTTTCATCATCCGTTGTTGTGCCTGTGTGTGATGGGGTGCGCTCATATAGAGGTCAAAGAACAACTTTTAGGAGTCAGTTCTCTCCTTCCACCTTTACATAGGTTCTAGAAATTAAATCCATGTCATCGAGCTCACGCAGCAAGCCCCATCTTGTTGGCATCCCTTTCTAGGGTTTTTAAGAGAGAAGTCTCCATCTTGGCCAAATCCTGATGATTTCCCTTGAACAGATCTAGTCTCTTCCTCTGCTTTAACTAATCAGAGTCCAGTGTCTCCACGCTCCAGAGGTCTCTTTCCCCAGGTTCCACTCTTTATGAAGCCAACCTCTCAACTCCTATCACCTCATCAGACCCTTCTCCAACCCAGAGCCAGTCTCTACTTACACTCCGGTCCCGGGCCCCTGGGCCAGGCTTAGTTCTCTGGCCTGTTTCTCTGTCACCATGTCAGCTCTGACCATTGGAGGCTTGGCTGAGGTCCCTAGAAACTGCAGACCCAGCAGGAATCGAACCCCAGCCTGGAACTTAGTCTGTGTCTTCAGAACCTGGGGGGGCTGCTTCTCCACCAGGAAAGAGCTGGAGTCGTGAGAGGGAGACAGCAGTGTTAGATCCTGGGTCCCATCTTTACAAACCCCTTCACTCCCTGGGGTCTACTTACAGCCAAGTAGGGGCTCATGGTATATACCTGGTCACAAGGGTTCGCAGGACTTCATCCAGACGGCTTATCAGCGATGCCCGTGTCTTGGGTTCCAGTTCCCCACTGGCTGCCCCAATCTCCTGCTGCAGCTGGGAATAAATTTCCACCAGGCTTTCACACCTGGGGCCAGGATGGTTGTCAGGGAGCACAGATTTCCGGTTGTTTTCTTCAGCCCAAACCCAGGGAGAGCACTGGGCTATTGTGTGAGAAGGCATGGGATAGCTGTGGGTGTGTATGCAAGGCACCTGGGGTGGAAGGGGTTCTAGGACCTGTCTTGGCTCTGGATGAGGAGCTCACTGACAGGGTCCAGACTCCCTGTGGAGAGTCCAGTGGTCTCTTCTCACAGTTCTACTACCAGAGGCACTGTGTGCTTTAGGGAAAACTGGAAAGTGTTATCGCCCAACAACAGTGAGGTCTGGTGACCCACATGTATAGTTCCAGTACACGGGAGGCTGAGACAGGAGGCGTGCAGTGAGTTCAAGGCCAGCCTGGACATCTTACACTGTAAGGCTATGTCTTAAGAACAAACAGGACAGCCTCCCCATTCCTCTGGGCATGGACTTGAAGAGAGAAATGATGGATGACTCTCTCAGCTGAGATACCAGTGAAGGATCTGTGAACACCGTGCACAGCCTCGCAGCCACTGGCTCCTGTAAGTCCTGGCCCTGTCCTCAGCTCTCTCTCTCT
Organism: Mus caroli; assembly: GCF_978045245.1. Lineage (NCBI taxonomy): Eukaryota > Metazoa > Chordata > Mammalia > Rodentia > Muridae > Mus > Mus caroli. The sequence continues at coordinate 127,196,905 of NW_028227264.1, read as the reverse complement.
CTCTCTCTCTCTCTCTCTCTCTCTCTCTCTCTCTCTCCTTCCCCCCCCCCCACAGTGCGCCATCTTGCAGAGACAGTGGGTACCCATACTCTTTATGCTCCCTGTCTGCCAGCCCTGTCCTCACCTCTCCTGGAGCCCTGCTAGGCTCTCCTCAAAGGGTGTGCCATTCCCTGCCAGCTGTTGCTGCCGCTTCCAAATCTGAATCCTTTTCAGCACCAGGGCCTGGGTGGCCTCCAGGTCCCCCACAGTCCCCTGCAGCATCGTGGCCAAGTCCTAAGAGCAGAAAAGAGCCTGAGCCGGAGCCACTGTTGTTTTCTCCTGGGACACCTGATAGGAGGACTTTTTCCCATTTCCCTGGTGTCCCCTCACACAGCTCAGTCAACTCCATCCTTCAGGTTTACCAGCAACTGAGCCCATTACTCACCTCACTTGGACCAGGACCATTGACAGGAGGGTCTATCAAGTTCTGCAGAGACACTGAGGGCAGGGGCAGAAGTCAGGGGTGTAAAGAGCCTCACTCAAGGCAGAGATCCAAGAAAAGATCACTTCTAAACCCTCCCCCAAACCCTCTGGCGTCGAGGCCCTGAACCCCACCTTGTCCAGTCTTGGCCCCTTGCTGCAGAGATTCTCGGAGAAGTCGGATCTCCCTTACTCGGTGCTGAAGCCTTCCAAGGGCTGTAGTAAACTTGAGTTCTTCCTGCTTCCGATGGAAGGGCCCTGGCAGGTGGCGGAACTGCACAGGATGGGGCAGCAGGGGAGGGGGTACAGATACCAAGAGGTGAGCTGTTCTAACCGGTCCTCTATGTTTACCTCTACCCCGCCACAGAAGTTGACACCATTTGTTTTTCTTGTTCCGTTGGCAGTTTTTCCAAACCTCTCAGAACTTCCTCGAGATAAGACTTTTCTCCTGGCAGAACTAACTTCTGTCTGAAGCCTCCCCAAACGTGGTTTGGGGTTTACTCTAACCCCATGAACTTCCTTTGGTTATCCTGGGTCCTGAGTTTAAATTTTTCCTAGGTTTTCATGGCTTGGACTAGGATCTGTGGGCCCAGGAGTCAAGGGGTGGAAAAGGAAATAGTTGCACTCACATCACCCCTAGCGACCTAATAGAGACATTTTTGCTTCCTGTTCCTGCAGCCTTAAGTTCTGCTGGCCTAGGAGTTTTGGTTCCAGAGGAGGGAGCGCTCTTGCCAGGAGACACACAAACACTCCATTGCTCAGACATCCCCTTGGCCACTTTGGGTTTCTGATGCCCTGAAGCCCACAGACTAAGAAAGGATAAGAGTGTTAGGAAGGGCGACTGATCCAGATTACCATGGGGACATTGGATTGCTTCTCTACAAGGGGGGTAAGAGAGATTTTGCCTGGAGTGCAGGCAATCCTTTAGGTCATAGATTTCCAATCTGTGGGTTGTAACCATCAGAAAACTTATTTCTGATGGTCTTAGGAACCACAACTAAAATTTTATTTTCACTGCTACTTCATAACTGTCATTTTGTTATTGAGCCAGTGTCTCATTTCCTAAGACCATCAGAAATAGGTGTTTTCCAGCCGGACGTGGTGGTGCATGCCTTTTAAGCCCAGCACTCGGGAGGCAGAGGCAGGCAGATTTCTGAGTTCGAGGCCAGCCTGGTCTACAAAGTGAGTTCCAGGACAGAGAAACCTTGTCTGAAAAAACAAACAAACAAAACAAAAAAAAAAAAAGAAAGAAAGAAAGAAAGAAAGAAAGAAAGAAAGAAAGAAAGAAAGAAAAGAAAAGAAAGGGCTGGAGAGATGGCTCAGCGGTTAAGAGCACTGACTGCTCTTCCAGAGGTCCTGAGTTCAAATCCCAGCAACCACATGGTGGCTCACAACCATCCATAATGAGATCTGATGCCCTCTTCTGGGATGTCTGAAGACAGCTACAGTGTACTTACATATGATAAATAAAATAAAATTAAATTTAAAAAAAGAAAAGAAAAAAGAAAGAAAAGAAATAGGTGTTTTCCAAAGGTCATGACCCACAGGTTGAGAGCTGCTGTTTTATGGCATCTCTTGGTCTCTTGGTGCTACCATTTCCTGTAATTAAAGCCAGTGGGAAATTATAACCACCTAATCCAGGCAGAAAACCAATGGGCACAGATCCTTCAGAAATGAAGATATGAGTCAGTCCTCCAGGAAGAAAATGTCAAGACCTGCTGAGGTGATTGCTAAAAGTGGAAGACAGAATAGGTAGTAGAGGAAGGTTGTAAATACCAGCTAAGGGGGCTGGAGGGGATGGCTCAGTGGTTGAGAGCACTGGCAGCTCTTCCAAAGGACGCAGGTTCAATTCCCAACACCCACATGGCAGATCACAACTTTTTGTAACTCCAGTTTCAGGAGATCCAACACTCTCACACAGACATACATGCAGGCAAAACACCAAATGCACAAAAAACAAATTACTTAAAAAAACCAAAGCCAGCTAAGGCCGGGTGATGAGATACAGAAACAAGAATTATAACTGACATGAGTCTTTCTGTCATATTTTTTTAAAAATGTGTTTGTACAGGTATTTGTGTTTTCTTCCCTCAATTTCTTTATCTTGTATTGTAACATCAATTAAGAGAATATCAGTGGATGTAATATTTAAGTTTAAGATACTAAAAGAATGTTCCTTAAGGCACATCGTCACTGTCTATTTTAAGAATATAATGTGTTTGAGATTATACATTGGATAGTTATGTTAGGCATAATTATGACCTGTTATTGTTTTCATTTGGAAATTAAGCATGATCTAAGGAGGTGATTGTGTGTCAAGGTGACAGGGTGTGGACTGCTATGGCTGTTCTTAGATGTCAGCTTGACTGTATCTGGAACCAATTAAACCCAAATGACTGCACACCTGTAAAGGAGTGGGAAGACCCACACCTGTTCCAGATCATTGAGGTGGAAAGATACATCTTTTCATTTATTTGGTTTTGTTGATGGACACAATGTTTCTCTATGAAACCCTGGCTGTCCTGGAATTTAGAGACCCACCAGCCTCTGCCTCCCAAATGCTGGGATTAGGAATGACACACTTTTTTTTTTTTTTTTAAGATTTATTTATTTATTATATGGAAGTACACTCTAGCTGTCTTCAGACACTCCAGAAGAGGGCGCCAGATCTTGTTACGGATGGTTGTGAGCCACCATGTGGTTGCTGGGATTTGAACTCTGGACCTTCGGAAGAGCAGTCGGGTGCTCTTACCCACTGAGCCATCTCACCAGCCCGGAATGACACACTTTTAATCCAGGTCTTTTGAAGTGGAAAGGCCCATCTTTAATTTGAGCCATACCTTCTGCTTGTAGCCATAGGATGCAGAAGGAGGAAGCTTGCCCTCTCTGCCTGCTTGCTCTCACTATCAATGCCAGTCCATTCCTTCACTGGCATTAGAGCCTACTTCTTCAGGATTCTAGTGTATACTGAAGACCAGCTGAGATATCCAGCCTCATATACTGAACAACTACTGGATTCTTGGTCCTTTTGTTTGGTAGACCACTATTGTTGCATTAGGTGGGCCACAACCTATACAGCATTCTAATAAATCTTGTGTGTATGTGTGTGTCCATTCTGTAAGTTCTATTCCTCCAGAGAACCGTGACTAATACACACAGGAAGTCGGGTAGCACATTACCTCTTCTATAACAGCTTTTTTCTCCCCTTGAAGTATTTGTCTGATGGTGGCCACCAGCTTCAGGGGGTCCCTCTGATAGATGCTCTATAGAATTAATAGTAATGAGCTGTTAGCCTCCCTTACCCATGCCCCCTCCCTCCCTCCCTCCAATTCCTTGCCCCCATTCATGTGCAAACTGTCAAGAGAGCATAACCATAGACTCTCAAGTTTAATACATTTACTTGCTTTAAAAACCGATCTGCATGCCAGCTAGCACCTAACCACAGGAATAGCAAGTGCTTTCAACATCTACCATGTGTCCAGTTTGCTCATTCCAGCTCTGTCATGACCCAACCCAACCTTTTCCCTTCCAGTCTTGCCCTACCTCCAAGGTGCTGATGTGCGGCAAGATGCTGTTTCCCTTCCCCTGCTCTCCAGCAGAGGCCTTAAGACGCTGGACGGTGGCAGAAAGTAGGGCACTAGCCATGTTATAACAGAAAGCATCTGAACCGACCAGGAACTCCCTGTGAGGAAAGCAGGATTAGGATGCCTCAGGCCAGGACTTCTTTAAAGATCTATTTATTTATTTTATGTATGGGGAGTACACTGTAGCTGTACAGATGGTTGTGAGCCTTCAATGTGGTTGTTGGGAATTGAATTTTTAGAACCTCTGCTCACTCCGGTCAACTTCACTCAGTCACTGACTGCTCCGGCCTAAGGATTTATTTATTATTATACATAAGTACAATGTAGCTGACAGATCTCATTACGGGTAGTTGTGAGCCACCATGTGGTTGCTGGGATTTGAACTCAGGACCTTCGGAAGAGCAGTCAGTGCTCTTACTCACTGAGCCATCTCGCCAGCCCCCAGGACTTCTTTAATGCTTCTGAGACTCAATTATAGCAAGGAAGCCAGGTCTCTTTTCTCTCTCGTCTACCTAGGTAGGTTCTCTGTAGTCGCCAGCCATGACCCCTGCTCCCCACTCTGCTGGCTTGTAAGAAAAGTTCTATTCCAGCCCTGACTCCCCTTCTTAGTTTAGCCTTCTAAGAGCTACAATGTCTACATGTACGGCCCACCAAGTCTAGGCCATTTGACACACACTAACAAGTCCTCAATTCTGAATTCTACTAGCAACAAGGGCTCTCAAAAGAGGGAGAAGACACAGAACAAGACTCACCAGGGCTGGCTCTCCAGCCAGTCAGCCAGGAGATGCCGCAGGCGTTGTGGAAAGTCAACATAGAGCCGTTGCAGTTTTTCTGGGGACATCTTGGAAATTAGACCCCACAGAGACATGATCTGGGATATACAGGGTGCCTGGGGAAGAAGAACAAGGCCTTTCAGTGAGGCTCCCAAGAAAGCAGCCTGGCTGCTAGGACAGCCACAGCTCCTCCATACAGATGGCCTTTCTGAGAACCTCCTTCAGTCTTGCTGGGCTTAGAATGCTGGATCTTTCCAGAGCTTCTGGTTCTTTCTAGTTTCTCATGGCTCAAGCTAAAGTCCCAGAGAGTTGAGTTAGGAAGTGGAGCATCACAATATTCTCCTTCCGCCATTTGATCATACCCACTTCCAAGACACCTGAAGCCACAGGCTCCCTTGGCAGCAGTGTCCAAAACAAGGCAAAACCTTCAGCGGCAGACACGGGCAAGCTGAAGAGCTACAGCCAGGTCAGTGAGGGGACAAGAGGACACAAGACGGAATGGGAGGAGCAAGGTCCATGGAGACAGGTGGTTTCCACTGTAGCTCGGGACCTGGTCTGGTTCTGGGGGGTATAAAGACTCTACTCTACGAAGTTTGATCTTCTTATCATGAAAAAAGAAGGCTGAATGAATAGGGCACCTTCTAAATTTTTTGTCTTAAGATTCTCTGGCTATGTTGCCCAGGCTGCCTTTGAACTCCTGAACTCAAGGAGTCCTTTCTTCTCAGCCCCTCAAGTGAGATTCCAGTGCATGTCACCATACCTTTTCTCTTTTTAAACACTTGAAAGCAGGAAACAATTTTAATTTTTTAGAGGTGCTGTGAACAAACTCAGGGGCTTGGATGTGGTAGGCAGGTGCTCTGAGTACATTAGAGGAGCTCCCTATGTAGCTTAGGCTGGCCTTGAACTCAGAGAAATCTGCCTACCCCTGCCCCTGCCCCTGCCCCTGCCCCTGCCCCTGCCAGCTGGGATTAAAGACATGCACCACAATGACTGGTCAGCCTCGGACTCTTGATCCTCTTATCTCCACTTCCCAAGGGCTGGGACTACTGACGCGCACCACCACACCTGACTCCAACTTCAGATTTTAATCTATGTGACACCAGTGTCTGAAAAGAGCACGCAGAACATCATTCTGACCCAAGACCATGGATAGGGCCTGAGACAGCTTGCAGCATCTACCCCTGTGTCTACTATATTTTCTCCCATATACATCTATGAAAAGCTTAATACGTAAACTGGGCACACAAAGAGATCAACAACAACAACAATAACAAATAAATTATGCATCATACTGTAACAAGAGTTACAATGAGGAAGTTTGAACGACACCTCAGTGGTAGAGTGCCTGCCTAGTATTTGTGAAACTGTAAGTTCAGTGCCCAGCACTGCAAAAGTCACCAAGCTAGGTGGTGAAGATGGTGGTAGAATAACAATGTCTACAAGTCGTTATGCACTATTCCATAACAGGTATACCATACTCAATACCTTAGCTCACTGCAACAACTGTGTGTGTGCGTGCATGCGTACAATCACGAGAGTGTGTATATGTGTGTGCATGTGTGTCTGTGCCCGTGTGCACGCGCATGTGTGTATGTATGTGTGTCTGTGCCTGTGCTCGTGTGTAGGTGTGTATGCATGTGTGTATACACGTGTGTATGCGTGCATGTGTGCGCGTGTGCAAGTGTCTCCCAGGGCCTCACACATGCTACATAGTGCTCTTTCCTGAGCTACATTCCTGCCCCCTCACAATATTATTTTTAGCTTTTTATTATCTTAATGGTTTTGCCTATGTATATATGTGCCTCTAGAAATGGAGTTAGAAACAGTTGTGAGTTGCCGTGTGTGTGTGTGTGTGTGTGTGTGTGTGTGTTGGGGTGTTGGGAGGATCAAACCCAGGTCCTTCAGGAGAACAGCCAATGCTCTTAGCCACTGAGCCATCTTTCCAGGCCTATTTTAAAGTATACAATTATCCCTTTTCCTAGATGAAGAAATTAAGGCTCAGGAAGGTTAACTCGTCCAAGGCCACTGGGCGAGGAGTTAGTAATCTGGCTCTTACTCATCATTGGGATTAATCACTATACTCTGCTGTTAGAATTCCCTCCAGCTCAGAGATCCCATCACCTTACAGATAGGACAGGAAGAGCTGGGAAGGGGGAAAGGGAGGGAAGAGCAGAGAAGCAATGAGGATTGATCAGTCTGGAAGTGGGGGACAAGGAGATAAAAGGCAGGGGAAGAGGAGGGAGAGGGAGCGGAGTGCTGGCTCCTGATTCTCTCAGGGGCCTCAGAGTGGGCTGGGTTGAGGGGGATGGCTCAGTGGTTGATGGGAGGGATGGCTCTCAGTTTACATTTCTCATAATGACCTCTCAGAGAGGAGGAGGAGGAAGATGGGATGGAAACTCCCTGGGTCTCTCCAATTCCTCCTGCCTTTTGAGCCTCTTAACTCCCACAGGACTCCCATATAGAAGAGAAGGAGGCCGCTTCACAGGACATTGCCTACCCCTAACCATCTTCCCCGTTGCTCTCCCACTCCCTGAGTTCTCACGCCCAAAGGCAGAGTCTTCAACTCTTGCTTAGGGTCCTCCAACCAGACTTTGCTCTAAAACTGTCTACCCCGTTGGGTGGGGCACCCCGAAGAGTCACATTTGGCTTATTTTCAAATTTAAGAGAGGATTCTGTTCCCTCTTCCTCCCAGTCTCCGGAATGTTCAGATTCCAGACCTTTGGCCTTATCCTTACCCTACTGGGGACCGGGACCGCCAAGCCAGGAGCAGCTCCAATTTCCTCTAAATCTCCCTGTAGAATGACTCAAGTCTCATCCTCCCCCCACCCCCAGACGCCATTAAGCCATATTTCTCTCCTGAGCTGCCGGTAACGTTGCAGGGTCTATAGGTCGGGCTAGGACAAGGACCGACCTTACTTGAGATCAGTCCCGTAGGGTGGGAAGGCGGAGCTACACTTCAAGAGGCGGGGCGAGCTTTCCCTTCCAGACTCTCCCTCCCCGCCGTAGGGGAAGCCCTAGAAGCTTCTTCCTAAGCTTGGTGGCCTAAATCTATCCCCTCCACTCCCGCATTCCGAGTCCGCTGACCGTGTGACCTCAATATCAAAAGTCAAGGGCTTCCCTAAGTTGTCCAAAGTGTGTGTATATATGACGGTGGCGGCGCTGGTGGGGGTGGGAAAGGGTGGGAGGAGGTGGAGCCAGGTCAGCATGAGGAGGGTTAACCCCCAGCCGGCAGCCCTCCACGGGGAAATCTCAGGGTTTACTGCGGCCAAAAAAGTGAGGGGGAAAGTCCCCCTCCTCTGGGGCACCATGAGATCTACATCTGGGTCTCTCTCACCCTCCAGCCACACCCTGAGTAGGAACCTTTAGCGGGCAGCAGCTAGGGGTTGGACAGGCTCGGGGACCCTGGAGCATCAACTTCTAGGGAAAGGCAGCCATGTCCCCCAACCCAGAGAACCTTTCTTCTCCTCTGCCCAGCGACTGTCCCAAGACCCAGGAGGCACAGGGCTGAGGATTGGGGAAAGTGACGCGACACGTTGGGGACCGGAATGTGGAGGCCTGTACCCACCCGAGTCCTTCGAAAGTTGGAAACTGCCAAAACCCAGGGCCGTCAGCTAACCCCAGAAGAAACAATTTCCAGGGGACCAACTGCCCCGCCCAGGGGGGAGGATCCGAGAGGCCCCGAAAATCCATCCCTCACGGTTCGTCAAAGCCCCCCCATAACCTTCCCTACTCGCAGACGTCCCCTCACCTCGGCAGCCCCGCTGCTATCTTCTCCCTCTCTCAGAGGGCACTACCAAGCCCCATGGGTCTGTAGGTCTGTCCAGCGGGTTCTGGGCTGGCCCTAAAAACTCAATGTGTACAGACACACACACATATGCACACACGCACGCGCGCACACGCTCGCGCGCGCGCACACACACACACAAACACACACACACAGGCACGCACGCACTCGTCTCCGGGCCTTCTTCACTGTAAACCCTGGCTGCCCCGGCCTGCTGTTTCCGGCTTCTCTGTCTGCCCAGGTCCCTCCCTGGCGCTCTGACGACACAGAGAAGAGAAAGTGGGCTGGAGGAGGAAGAGGAAGAAAGTGGGGTGAACATGTATGTACCCGGTGGGGAAGCACGTCGTGGGGAGGGCAAAGCTGGAGCTCCATTGAACCACACTGGAGGGAGGCTGACCTTTACTCTAATCCCCTTAGCACTGATCCATTCCCCACCCCTCGGAAAAGTCACCTAATATCTGGCAGAGGCATGCCACCCCGAACTGCCTAGCTACCACACAAACTTTCTCCGGGCCAGAGGTTGGGACCTCAGGGAACTGTGCTATGGGGCATCTGGGTTGTATGCGTCCTCCAGTGGAGGACCCTGAAAAACATCTGGGAGCCCAAGGCCCCTGCACAAGTAGGCTCACCTCCTTCCAAGGCGGGAACGCCTTAGAAGTCCCGTGATACTGTAGGGAGGAAGTGGGGGAGGGGAACCCTTAGCTCAGAATTCTGGAAGTCTCCGGGAGTCCCTTGGAGGAAAAGGAACCCATTCGGGGATACCACGTCCCAAACCCTAGTGATAGCCACTGAGGGCTGCCAGAATATTCATAGGGTGCCAAGTTTGAATGTGAATATGCTGTGCAACCTTGGCAAAGTTCCTATCTGTTTCTGAGGTAAACACTGAGACACACCCCAAAACAAATATGTGCAATTTCCCTAGCCACACGAAAACACACACACACACACACGCACACGCACACACACACACACACGCACGCACGCACGGGTGCCTGAGCTTTACACATGTAGCAGCAGGCTCTCACACATGACAGCCCTCAGAACCTCTTAGAGTCACACACACACACACATGCCCCTTGTTCAGCCTCTGAATCACCATCATAACCAGAGGACTGTCCTGAAGTTTTTGCTGAGGAGGATAACAAAAGGCCAAACCTGAAAGTCGAGTGTATGGAGGGATAGTCTGAGGGTGGCTGTATCAAGTTGGAATTTTGGCTTTCCTGTTGCCTTTCAGGGCTGGGCTGAAAGAGCAAAAGCCAGGCTTCTGGCGCCCCCTGGTGCCTGAGCTGATTCTTCCCCTGCACATTGGCGGGCACTGTACAAAGTGCAAGCTTAGATCCACCCAGGTGCCAGAGCAAACTGTACATGTACATATAATATAATCATGGACTCTGAGCAAGGCCTATTTGTGTTCAAGTCCTGCCAAAGATGCTAACTGCAGAATTGGCTGGTTCATTATCTGTAGGATGGAGCACACAGAGTGGCTTAGTCTGTGGGGTTGTGAGAATAGAATATACTAATACATAAAGGCTTAGAGGAACTCTGGTCACCTAGTAAACAGCAAGCACGAGATACTTTTGTTGTTGTTGTTGTTGCTCAACTACTTGGTTGGGCTGTGGTTGTTGATGCTGTTGTTGAGACAAAGGGTCATATAGCCCAGGATAGCCTTGAAATTGCCCAGTAACCAAGGACAAACTTGAACTTCACTTCCCAAGTACCAGGCTTAGAAATATGCAACAAACAGCAACAGGACTTGTGATGCTAAGAACTGAAACCAGGGCTTTTTGCTACCAAATGAGTCACATCCCCAACCCAACAATTAATATTTGATGGGTTGGGGTTTTTTTTTTGTTCTTGTTTATTTATTTATTATAGGTGAGTACACTGTAGCTGTCTTCAGACACTCGAGAAGAGGGAGTCAGACATCATTACGGATGGTTGTGAGTCACCATGTGGTTGCTGGGATTTGAACTCAGGACCTTCGGAAGAGCAGTCAGTGCTCTTAACCACTGAGCCATCTCTCCAGCCCCCTTGATGGATTGCTTTTAATGTCTGTAGATATACTGTCTACATGAATGTATACCATGTGCATGCCTGGTGCTCTCAGAGGCTAGAGGAGAGCATCACATACCCTGGAAATAGAATTACAGATGATTGTTTTTTAATTACCATGTGGGTCTTGGTAATCAGAACTAAGCCCTCTGGAAGAACAGCCAGAGCTCTTAACTACTGAGCTATCTCTCCAGTCCCAGACACTGTTTTTATGGCCAAGAATAAATATTATATGGGAAAAAAACCCAGAAGGCTCTTCATCTTACCCAGAGGTTCCTGGGTTGTGAGAGGGTAATGCTGAGGGTAAGTTGTGAGGGTAAGTTGTGAGGGTAAGGCAGAGCCTAGAAGAGGTGTGTTCCTTTATGGATATCTTAGGTCTGTAAGGCAGTGAGTGGAAGAGAAAGAGAGCAGGGGTGGAAATGATAGATGGGAGTCTATCCAGAGACTGGTCCAGCCAGTAATGCTTACACTGAGGGATGCGCATGCGTGAGTTCATGGCACACACCTATGTGCTTCCAGATGCCCTCTGCACAGATGAACATCCACAGATGGTAGTGGAAGCCAGGCCCTGCCCCCTGGGTATCTCAGGAAGTGTGAGTCCAAGAACAGGCAGGAAGAGAGAGAAGAGAGGCTGCAGTCTCGGCTTTGGCTCCTCTTAAGATGAACTAGGATGGTATCTGCTAAACAAGCAAGTGTCAGAAGAAAAAACGATACTTCATCTTCCTTTATATCTGACCCTGCCAGTGGGGACACAGATGCCACAGGAGAGCCCAGGGTTTAGAAGTATATCTGATTCTACTTTAGGGATAGATCCATGACTGTTGGTCTACCAAGTGGGACAATTCGAGTGTCCCCACGATGCAGGGGTAGTTACGTGTACCTCAGTGGAGACTGGGATACGTGAGGTGACTAGGGCACACTCACTTCAGATTGCGTAACTGTAGGGTCAGGCCAGTTTTCACCGATGACAGCCACCTGCCTAACCCTTCATTGCTTCACCTTCCTCCAGGCTCTGCAATCCCACCCAGTGTCTGCAAACATTGCACACATGAGAGACTGCATTAGGAGGGGGAAAACCTGTATGGTGTGAGAACTTGAGGTTACAACCCAAGAGTGAGTCACAAAAGCAATTTTATGGGTGTATTAGTTTTGCTAGGGTTGCTGTAATAAATCCCCATAAGCTGAATGGCTTAGACAGCAGAAACTCCACTCAGGGTATTGAAAGCTAAAGACCCAAGATCACGGTGGTGTGGGTCGGTTCTCTCTGAGAACCATGAAGGGCTTTGACATATTTTTTTTTTCTTCAAGACAGGGTTTCTCTGTGTAGCCCTGGCTGTCCTGGAACTCACTTTGTAGACCAGGGTAGCCTCAAACTCAGAAATCCTCCTGCCTCTGCCTCCCAAGTGCGCCACCACCACCCGGTGACATATTAATTTTTAAAGGAACATAGCTCATGCCATAATAATATCTTGACTACTTAAAAAAAAATAAAATGGAATAGAAGGAGCTGGAGAAATGGCTCCGTGGTT